>NC_049218.1:7223296-7365796 GCF_013347855.1 Anguilla anguilla
AATGCAGATGTAACAATCAGTACTGGTAATTCAAAGCAGTGGAGTTCTTGAGCACTGTCTTAGAATTTCAAAAAGCCTACTCTTCAAAGGATTATGGGATACGTCTGATACCTAGCTGTTCCTCCTGTGACAGAGTTCATAAATCTACTGCCGTTAGCATATAGACCTCAGCTGAATCCTAATGATGGCATCACTGTTTCACAGATAGCTCAGATAGTAGTAGCCATAGTAGCAGTAGTCGCCTGTGGAGGCAGTTTGGGTAGTGTTTGATGTCACAGCTCAAGAACTTGTTAATTACCTTCCTGAAAATAGATGTTCTAATTGGCTGTTGCTCTTTAATTAAATTTATTTAATTAACAGCTGCATGGGGCTGCTTGAGAGGTTGGCAGAGATATAGTTTCTCTCACGAAGGTAGCATGTCAAAGCATTTGAATCGTTGGCTTCATCATTACTGAACATTTCGATTTCACACTCATCGAGAACATGAGTGAAATATTGTTAACGGAGAATAGAGTTGGATAGACCTTCTTGTGATCATCTGTACACCTCTGCACTCACATGGTTCGACCAATGAAAGCTTGTTATATAGTAATGATGATTTGTATAGGACTGTTCATGCAGATGTAGTCCAACATCATTGACAAAAAGGTGATTAAAAATAGAAAAGTAAGACAGAATAGAAAACCGGAAAAAGAGATGCCTTTAGAAATTTCAGTCAGATAACTACAGTGATTTAGTACAATAAATAAAGTAATCTTTTCCTGGGTTACAGTGACATAATCTTTCCATGGAAATAAATAGAGCTTCCTTGTTAGACTAGGACTCAATATTTATTTTTCTGGCCTGCATTCGGACGCTATTTGTTATGCATTCAGACCCAACTTTTGCCTGTGTTCATTCAACAGTTGTCTTTAATGTTAATGCAAGCCTTACATTCTTTCTTCACAAAGTTTTGTGCCTTAGTTTTTGTGATTGAAGTTGTTTGTTGAAGAGAACAGTAGTGAGTTTTGCTTTTAACTGTGAGTCAAAGTTAAGGACAAATGTTGAGCGAATTCGAAATGCAGTATTTTCTTCACACAGTTAGGTGAGTTAAGCTGTGACAAATACTAACTCGCCAAACTGTGTTTGTAAAACCGGAAAAAAAGCACATTTGGGTTTGTTTGTAAGTCGGAGTTTAGGACAAATGTTGATTTGCTCCAGGCTGGACAGTGACGCGTGAACTTATCGGCTCCTGGAGAGGGGAGCTTTATTCCACACATCCATCCAAAATGTCTGTGTGAATGCTAGCAGCACTGTTCCACAATCCTGGCCAAGGCGCCCCCCTTGCCGGGGTGCTGCATGAGTACACATATAGTCACCAAAAATACCAGTGCTTCATAGTGTCGGGCAGGGGGGTGCCATCTTAACCAAAAAGGGCCAGTGTGGATGCAGATTTTTTTTTAGCTCTAGGAATAAGAGGTGCAGATGGGATTTCTGTTTTTTTCCCCAGCAGAAGGTCTTGTTCTCTGTGCACTGGCCTGGTACTGACACATACTGCATGCGCTGACCTTGCCAGCGCTGGCTGTGGGTTTGAATCCTGCTAGGCGACGGTGATTGGTCACAGCTTGACTGGGAGGGGCTAACCCTGGAGGGTTTCCTCCTTCTGGTAGAGTGTGAAAGGGACTCCTGGTGGATCGAGCGCCTGTGCTCTGCCTGCGTAAGCAGCGCAGTCCCCCCGGGACACAGTGACTGCGCAGCTCGGCAGGTGGACTGCAGAGTGAAAACAAGCGCAGGCCTGCAGCATGTGTCCCACTGGGGGATGCTCGTGCAAGCTTGAGCCCTCTCAAAGTTGACATGACATGACAATTGAGGATGTCACATCAATTTCACAGGCCCACCAAATACCAACTAGGCTCCCAAATCCAAATCTGGCTCTGTTTTTCTTTTCTCCCTGGTAATCAGCTGTGGTAATCAGTTAGTGCTAGTGATTGGCCAGGCTTTCCTCACACCTGACCCCTTGGGTGAAGGGAGGGTGGAAAACCAGCAGCTCTCAGCCCTCGAGATTTCAGCCCTGTGATTTGAGTAACGGGGATCTTGGCATTCTGAATCAGCGGAACAATATAAAACATCAGGAGAGAGATGGATGAGAAAAAAGTACAAGCTGTCCTCTGCTGATCTTACATGCTCACAAACGAGGGGGAGTGAGAGAGTGGGCGGGTAATGGAGGGAGGGGGGTGTTTTAAAAAGCAATGAAAGGAGACAAATCCTGCAGGGTGACACATTTGGCACCATGAACACACTCCACGTCTCCATCATCAATCACTGGCCACGTGCCTGCGTGGGGAATGTGGCTATTTATATCACCCGAGGGGCTCCCTGGAGCACGATTCGGGGGACTCAGGGGGCCTGAATTCGCAGACACGCCCTCGTAGAGCGCAGTGTCCGACAGACGCCGCTCTGTGACTGCGTGAATTGCCTTCCCCCCCCCCCCCCCCCAGACAATCGAGCGCTGCTAGCACAGCCCGCTAGCACGGCTAGGTGGGAGGGGGCGCATGCATGTGCTTCCCTGATCTACAACGCTTCCAGGCGAGCAGGAAAAAAAAGCAGATAATGTTCCGGAAAAGCGAGAGGAGGTTTGGGGCGTGGAGAACCGTGGTGAGAGAGTGGGACCTTGGTCAGGGGAGGGCCCGTTTTTCGGCCCTTGAGGGTGACCCGTTTCATCGTGGCCCTGCAGGGCTGACCCCAAATGTTTTCCCTGTGACTGACATGCTAGGCTTATACCAGTTATACTGCTATAAGCCTGGCAAAAGCAGCACAGTTCAGAGGTGTTAACCTGTCTTGTGAAGGCTATGATGCATGTTATCCTCAGAGTTTTATTCCATTTGCTTATCTCCATCCTTCTTGCAGGCAATATAGATTAGCCTGTCATATTTTTGTATATTATTAGTGACAGGTCTTGCTTTGAAATACATTAACCCATGAGACCCTTGTAAAATTCCCTCAGAGCACAGAGAATTTTAGAATCAACATTTATTTTCACCAAAATTCTAAACAAAATTCTTCATTCATATAATTCCATGTTTTGGTTTGTGGCAAGATTTTGAAAATGCTCAGGGATCTGAAGGGGTGTTTCCAAATGTAACCAGCATGTAAAGAGTTAAAATATGGTTGTGCGTGGTGTGTTTTATGCGACTGGCCCCAAGGTGTGCAGGTCACTCTGTGTTTGTAATGACCAGGTAAGCGTGCGTTTGACCGGACGGTCCCATTGCTGAGTGAATTAGAGATGTTAAGTTCTCACAGCCCTGCCTCCCCTCACCCCCACACACAGGGTGGAGAACGCCTGTGCCAAACTGGTCCAGGCGGCTCAGATGCTGAAAGCCGACCCCTACTCCGTCCCCGCCCGCGATTACCTCATCGACGGATCCCGCGGGATCCTGTCCGGAACCTCCGACCTGCTCCTGACGTTCGACGAGGCTGAGGTAGGGCGGGACGGGGCGGGGCGAGGCAGGGCGGGGCGGGGCGGGGCGGGGCACCAGTAATAGGCGCTGACACGTTCTTGCCAGATGAGTGACAACAGACCTGTGCGTGCATGTGGGCAGCGATGAACTTGCTATCCAAATTACAAAGAGCAGCTTTGTCTAGCAGTTTTAAAATATCACAGTCACTCAAACAGTGTAATCGTATTGTAATTGTATTGCATTATAATATACAAGGTACAGCATACGTAAACGCCTGTGATATATATATATTTTTTAGATATTAATGCCTTCCAGGTCAGTTATACAACCGCTTGGTAGAAAGCACTGCCTCATCTGCAAAATCTTTCGGTCATCGCAGACGTACTATTCTAAGCAGATGGCTGGTGACTGCTCTCTGATAGGGGCCCTTTCCCAGTGGTCAACAAAGGGACAGATGGGCAGGGCGGGATTGGGCGTGGGGCGTGTTCATTGTTCGGGGGTAATGGTGGTTTTTAATTGAGTGAATGAAATGAAACATTATGGCAGCAGTGGAGTGGAGTGGAGTCCCCCGCCCCAACCCTGTTCCCTCTTGGCGTGGCAAAGTCGAATCAGGCACTTCATCTAGTCACAAGACCCCCCAGTCACATGACGGAAGACACACACAAACAGACACGCACACGTGTACACTCGCGCGCACACACACATACACACAAACACGTACACGCAAACTCACGCAAAGGCACACATGCATGCACATGTACACACACACACACACACACACACACACACACACACACACACTCACAGTGACTCAATGGGCTTTCCGTCTAGCCTGTGCCACCAGTGCTGTCCTCTGCTTAGAATCCTGAAAAGGTCACAGATACATCGTTAATACGGAATTTACAGCGAATGTCCTCTTAAAACGTGCTGCATTTAAATCACACTGCTCATAGTAAAGCAAGCATAAATCTCAATAATGTGAGTCCTTTAAAAAGATGTGCATGGAAATACTCTGAAAGTTTTAGGTGATTGACAGTCGGACCAGCCAGCTTATCCGTTTCAGGTGATTGACAGTAGGACTTCTAAAAATTGGACCAGCTGGCTAATCAGTTGTCAGTGTTGGTTATGCTTCCATGTGTGAAATTGTGTTCCGTGTTGTCTGGCGACGTGCAGGTCCGCAAAATCATCCGGGTGTGCAAAGGCATAATGGAATACCTGACCGTGGCTGAGGTTGTGGAAACGATGGAGGACTTGATCACATACACCAAGAACCTGGGGCCAGGTGCGGTTCGTCCCTGTCCCACGTGCTTCAGAACATTTGTACCATGTATTGAACCAATCACAGTAAATGAAACAAAGCTTTTATTACTATCAATGTATTGTATATGAAAAGATACACGTGTACGCCAGAGAAGTACGCTTCTGTAAATAAGTAATACTCTTTTGCTTTTAAAAAATTTAGCATGTTCATTTTTGTTGGTGCTACACCTTGCTTCTCTGTTTGCAGCAAAGTAAAGGGCAACCAATCAAATTAGTGTCGGACTAATCAGTGTTCGATCATTTGTTACTTTCTTATGCCCCTAAGTAACATCCTGGATAACATAGTTACCTATGTACTCGCACTGCAAGGTTACCACATTAATACTGAGCCAGACAATCTTTTTCTAGATTAATTCAGCCCATTAACTTCACAAGATGCCGGGGAACCATCAGGCCCTTTTTTTTTTCTCCTCAGGAATGACGAAAATGGCCAAGATGATTGACGAGCGGCAGCAGGAGCTGACGCACCAGGAGCACCGGGTGATGCTGGTCACCTCCATGAACACGGTCAAGGAGCTGCTGCCCGTGCTCATATCAGGTACCCAGGGGGCTGCAGACACTGCGTGCTCCAGAGCCACTTCCAGGGATGCGGTTGATATGGCAACGGTGATGATTGTAGTTATTAAGTTATCGGCTCCAGCCAGATCTTCAGAATTCACAGCTTCTTTTCTGCGGTGGCTTGGACCGTTACAAAGTGGCGGGTATATAAAAAGGGTGCATTATATGTGACTGTGGAAAAATGCCATAATCGTGGCGTGAATTAAAGGACACCGGCCTGTAATGTGAGATGAAGTGAAGGATGACAGGGTGGTCATTATATAGAAGCGGCTCGCGGATGTTTGACGGCTTTCCACTGTCTTTTAAAAACCTTTAAAACCCTTGAAAATATTCTCATCACGCGTGAGTCATGGGAAGTGATAAGATGTCCCAGTGTCCTTGAAAAGTGAGGGGAAAATTGGCAAAGAGAAGTGTTTACAGTGAGGGAATGCATCCATCCTCATTAGTATGATGCTGCTTATTCGCAAATCTTGCAATATCGGTGTAATGCATAATGCTCCCTGACTGAACAGTTCATTGGTTTATGCATTATTGCCACGGCCAAAACGAATTGGCCACCACTGGAGAGTGAAGTGTATCGTTGTTAACGCAAAATACGCCAGTCTCTCCGGCGTTTTTACGACTTTCGTTCCCCGTTCTTTTCTCGCCCCAGCCGTCAAGATATTTGTGACGACGAAGAGCACGAAGAGCCACGGCGTGGAGGAGTCGCTGAAGAACCGCAACTTCACCTTCGACAAGATGAGCGCCGAGATCAGCGAGATCATCAGAGTCCTGCAGCTGACCTCCTGGGACGAGGACGCCTGGGCCAACAAAGTACGTCCGTCCGTCCGTCCGTCCGTCCGTCCGTCTCCCCGCTCCCTCGGTCCGTCTGTCCTTTTCTCTCCGGTCTGGAGGAAGTAGAAACCTTGACCCGGTCATCGGTCAGCAAGCCAACTCATCATGCCCTTGGGCTCCAGCAGATAAGTCTTTGGTGCCAGTAGAGGATTGTGATAAAGCCACAGTACACAGGTTGTGTAGCCTACTGGCCAATTGCAGCCCAGTTAATGAATAAATCTTGCCCTGTTGTGTTTTTTTCATTTATCCTTGTTAATCTGTTTTTGCATCTGTTGACATACAACAGTAGAAAGTAAACGTAGCACCTTAATTGAAGTGAAAAAAATTTAATTGCTTATTTTATTCTTTCATATTTTAACTTTGTTTTTTTTTTTTCAAAGCTGTATGTCACTGTGCTTAATCAGGCTATAGTTCAATTTGAGTTAAATTCTGTTGTGGCGGCCAACATTTGTGCTCACTGGTTTAGTCACAAAGACTAAGGCCGAAAGATTTCGAGTGTTTCTGGGTCAATGTTTGGGTTACAGGGCCCTTGTGATGTGCTATGCATTTCACGTCTTACCCACAATGCTTTGCTGCAGTACTCAGCAAAACATTATTAGGAATCTTCTCACTGCTATTTTTGTACTGTTAAGGAATGGTTTTACTATACTGTTTCATGGTAGTGGGTTGTGATTCTTATTATTAGCTTTAGGCTTTTAGCTACTTTCAGTAAAAGATTTGTCTGTGAGTAATTATTTTGTTAGTATATTTGATTGATCCTGGAGCAAGCATCCTCAACACATACTGTATGAAATGTTCAGTGTTAAACCAAACATGACAGATCCGTTTAATTAACAGCTTATATGAGCCTGGGACTCATTTTTGCTCTCAGAGGTGATTTTATGCATTATAGTTGGTTGTGTACGCATGTTAAGCTACTTGATAATCTCCCAATTTCTACTTTGCATATCTATCCGTACACACCCTGCTTTGCATGCACCTTCCATGTCACTCCCCCCTTGAAGTTCCTCTAATGTAGCCCGTGTTTTTCCCTTCCTCCACTTTTCCGTTTGCCCGGTTGCTATAACTGGTTTATTTTTGTTCTTCCTCCTCCTCCTCCTCCTTCACCGTTCTTTTCTCCCCTGTAGAAGGTAAGCCTGCCTGCTCCCCCGCGCGCCGCAGCATGTGTGCCAGTTGTGTGTGCTTCTGTGTGCCGTCGCTGATGTAGCACTCGGGTCTGAGCATCTCGTGCTGTGGTTAGCGTAGCACTCAGGTTTTTGCCTGGCATGCTACCGCTAGCTTAGCGCGTGGGTCTGTGCCTGGTGTGCTACCGCTAGTGTAGCGCGTGGGTCTGTGCCTGGTGTGCTACCGCTAGCTTAGCGTGCGGGTCCGTGCCTGGCGTGCTACCGCTAGCTTAGCGTGCGGGTCCGTGCTTGGCGTGCTACCGCTAGCTTAGCGTGCGGGTTTGTGCCTGGCGTGCTACCGCTAGCTTAGCGTGCGAGTTTGTGCCTGGCGTGCTACCATTTGCATAGCACTCTGTGCCTTGTGGGCATGTAGCAGTGCTCCTGTTGCACAGGGGATACCACATCTACATCAGCCATGCAGTGGTATTCTGGGAAATACAGCCACCTTCACTACTAAAAAATATGTTTATCCTCTTGCCTATTTGTACTTCTTTATATTTTTTTGACTTAACAGCCATGAACGTTGCAATTCCTTTCTCCCACAGTAGGCCACAACTTAACAGATATCTGAATACAAAAAGCTGACGTTTTATTTCTGAATGCAAACCAACAGATTAACCTTAAACTGTGTTCAGTATAGTGCTCAAGGATACGGAACACACCAAGTCATTTTCTTTGAGCAGATTATTAAAATTTTGAGTGTAAAATTTAGTTACTGGGCTTGTCTGAACAGCATTAAGCTAATGTTCAACATTTAAATGTAAAGTGTACCTAGTTTGTTTCAGAAGAGTTGTAGATGTTCAGATTTATGTGGCTGCCTGTGGTGGGAGGGGTGACCTGACAAAGCTGTTAAGAGTTGTGTTTTTGGAATGTTTTTTTCAAAATTCTAATTCAGCATTCTAGAACTCCATTACTTTCAGTCACCAGCAGAGATTGTTACATCAGCATTAGAATGTTCAGATAAGAACCTTCTAATTGCGTTGTTTGTGGGCGGGACCGGGCTTTCTATCTGGGCCCTTGCTGTATACACCAGTGCCGTGGAAACGGGACGTCATTGTTTCTTTCACGGTCGAGCTCCATCAATGCTGTGATATGCCTGTCTCCATGCCCCTGACCACCCCCCCCCCACCCCCTAATCACTAATCACCACGGAAACCAGCATCATTGTGTGTTGTGGTGTGGTGTGGCGTTGGCTTACTAGTAGAGGAGTGCTATCTATGTTCTCCCAACCTCCCCCTGGTGGGTTACTCTGTTGGATGGTGTCATCTCTTTGGCAGAGAGTTGAGCCTCCACACGTTTCCAGCATGGCCCTCGTCTGGACCTTTATTCGTAAAGGGTATCGGAGTAGGAGTGCTGCTCTAGGAACAGGTTTCCCCTGTCCATATCCCAACCTTACCCATTATGCGCTAAAAATCCCAAACTGATCCTGGATCAGCTCTACGCTGCTCTGAGGCTCTTTATGAATGTGGACCCTGGTCTTTTCTGTGTGCTTTCTGGGTAGATGTTTGCTAGCCTGCTCACTGTTGAAATTCATGATAACATTTTTCCACTTATTTTATGTGTCGTTTTGATGGTTCTCTGCCTTGAATGCTGCTGTCCGCTGTCCCCGTGCGTTCGCGCACCGTATTCAGAGAGCAGCTGTCAGAAATGTCACGAGCTTGTCTTACGATTGTTATTTAAAACACATCTCCGATTCTGAGCCTGACATTGATTTGAACCTCGCTGAACAAGTCTTAAGTGTTTTTTGAAAACGAACCCCGGGGAACGGTTTTAGTTGGATCAGGCGCGGCGTGTGAAGGAAACGGCACTTGCTCACAGCGGGTTGATTTATAAATGCCAACCAAGCTCTTTCCCTGAGTTTTTATGCTCTCCTAGATCAACCCTAAGTGCCATCTAATTGAACTCGAACGATCCTCTGGTGGCTTCTTGCCCGTTTGTTGACAGGTGGATTTATGAGGTCACCCAATAGAGCCTCCTTCCATAGACATTATCTCCGTGCGAGAGAATCCACTTACCGGCCATGAATAATGGAGGAGCCACTACTCGTGAATGTTTAGCGTTGCCAGTTGCACACGACTCACACCAGTGCATTCTTGGAAAAAAGCAGCAGTGGTACACACGTAATGCTGTGGTTAAAATTGTACTAGTGGAGCTTCATCAAACTTGTTAATCGAAGCATGTTCACGTTAGTTTGATATACAGCTGTATGTAAATATTTTGGGGACCCCCGGTGAAAGCATACGTTACATTAAACCTCTAAGAGAACTGAAGCTGACGTTCAGTAAGACATCTTTCTGCAAATTAACCAAAGTGAAAATGGTATGTGCAAATGGTTGGACACCATAATATGAGTAAGCTGTACAAGTATAATAGAAGTCGTCTAAGTTTACTTGATTGGCCCTGGAGTCAGTGTCCTCAGGCAGTGATATGCTGACGTAGAACCAGGTGCAATGGCCAGATGACAACAAAATGGAGGGTTTTTTTTGGCCACACACACCAGTGGTGGGTTTTGCATTGGAAGCAGGGCACGTATGTTGAAAAGATCATTATACCTGTGCTGAGTGTCTTCAATGTTTTTGTGTTGTTTTGCATTTACGGGTCCTGGGGCTTTTGTTAAGGGAAATGGAATCATGAATTCCAGCAACTGCAAACCTGGCATCTCCCTGCCTAGAAGCTCAAACTTTGATGCAAAAGGGTGTTTGAGGAAGATGATAATTCCAGGCATGACTCAAAATAAACCAGAAAGTACTTGCTGTCTTCGGAAATCTGTAGATCTCAAACATGCAGTACATGCAAGGATACAGTACCTAAGTATATTTTAAATAGAATTTCCTGCAGTATAATTCACAGCCATGTATTTTTAATTGCAAATCTGAAAGTGAAAATAGTTTGTATATTTGTCCAAACATTGTGAAGTGGTATAATATCTACTTTGATATTGACATTATAGTTTATTTCAATATGTTGAATTATTCCATTTCCGTAACGGATGGATGAAACTGAAACCCAAACAAATCACAAGAATTTTCAGGAAGTCCGGCTTTAAGGTGGTCCGTGCTACGTAAAAATATTATTTTTATGACCTCTGTATTTCCATCCAGTGCAGAAAGCAGTGCAGTGCAGCTACGCCGTCGCCTCCTGATATGAGCGGGGAGAACAATGCTATGCTGTGTTTAAAAAGGACGGTTCCGCGGCCGAATTTGCCTTTTTAATCTCAGGACTCCTCACGGTTAGCGCGGTCTCGCGTTGAGTTAAAAACCCCGGCCTTCCCGCGCCTGTGTGAGTCACGGGCTCTGCCGCATTCGCGGTTTAGTCGCCGCCCGGACGATGCTCGCGTTCGACGGCCGCTTCTGTCGTAACATGAAAGACCTCGGTACAGACTGTCTGTAGAGTTGGAGGCAGCGTGGGATTTGCTGTTTGAATATTAATGAGATTTCGCCGCTGACCGGCCACGGCGGGCAGCCCACGGACTGCCTTCAGATGGCAGTGGATTTCAATAGCGGTCATATGGGAACATGTAACTTTCTGCAGTGATAGAATACCATCATACCATTACACAAGCCCTGCTGTGTCCTAAGACTCATGCAGGGAAATGGTGCTTTCAGTGATTTAGTGAGTCGCTGTCCATACTTACTGTATGTTCGGTGCCTGGTTGTAAACAGGGGCCCTGTCTGGATGCTTTGAAGCCCCCCCCCCCCCCCCCCCCCCCGCCAGCATCGACAGGACTGAAGGTTAAAGCCAACGTTGGGATTGTGCTGAGTCTTTCAGTCACGCGCACACTAGTGGGTGGTTTTCCTCTGCCGGCCCGCTCTGAGTGGGCGGCAGTGCTGCTCTGCCAGCGGCTTATTATCCGGCTAAAAACGGAAACCTGTTTCGTGGGGGTCTCCTCCGTGCTCCCCTGCCTGGAACGTGACTGTGGGAGATACACCGTGGGCGCCTTCTCCTGTTCCGTTAGCCTGGTGTTCTGGTCTGCTCGTCTCCGACCGGCACTGACTGCTGTTATATTTCAGCGATGTTCAGCCATTGTTTAAGTCAGTGCATGTGGACTAGTGTCTGTGACAGTATTTGACAAACTGGTGTCACATTTTTTGCTATCCCAATAACACATTAATGTGCATTTGCACAGCAATGCTTATGGAACATGGAAACATAAGTCCTACTCACATTCCAAATGAAGGGTGAATAGCACTTTGATCGAGCAGTAGCTGCAGTTTCCTCATCCTGACAGGTGGTTACAGTACAGTGAGGGCCTGAGGACTGTGTTGCTTTACTACCTGTGGGCAGGTATGATTGGACGTTTGCCAGGTAGGCGGTCCTCAAATCCTGCCTTTCCGGTCACCTGTATGGGCTTTGTGGGCTTTTTTTCCGTTCGTCTTAGATCGTCAGGGTGAACGAAAAAAATCAAGCCCTGCTTTTACATGGTAATCTTGCCATATCACAACAGACCTGCATACAGGACATGCATGTGTGTGCAGGCAGAGGAATTAACAGCCACACGAGGGGTTCCTCCTTTCCACAAAAGAGGTGCTCATTGAAAACCTACAACAATGGGAAGATGTTGTGATGCCTGTTGATGAGCCTGGTTGCTCTGTCTTCACCACAGAGTCACTTGGCAGATGGAAGTCCTTCCCCTCTGCCGACGAGGATCACGTGACATTTTGGGCTGCAGAGCTTCTTCGGAATGCTTAGAACAGCGTCTTTTCCATCTCACTTTGCTTGCAACTATCCGAACGGAGTGAAAAATAATCTCTCCCTGTATCTGATATCTTAATTTACAGCATCCAAAACATGTGTGAAGCATCTCTGTGTGTGTCAGGTTCGTGCGCTTTGCGTGTTTTTGCACTGTACGTATCCCGTGTGATTGGGCTTTCTTCTCTGCCGAAGGACATGGAAGCCATGAGGAGAGCTTTAGCGATCATCGAGTCTAAGATGAACCTGGCGAAAGGCTGGCTCCGAGACCCCAACGGCCTGCCAGGTGACGCTCGCACTGCTCCTTTACAGTGACACACGCAGTGAGAGGTTTGCAGAAATAGAAGTTCTTTGGTTGGTACTGATCGAGAATCATATGTGAAATTTACCCTTCCGGCATAGAGCTGCTCTGGGTCTGTATAATGATCCGTGTGTAGGCCTACTTGTATGTGTTTACATGCTGCCATTTTATCCAGTGACTTGCACAGCTTATATAAACAATGTTTTGTGTTTTTTTTTTTTTTGTTACGTAAAATCCATTTTGGATATTTTTAGTAATTCAGATGAAATACCTCGCTGAAGTGCCTCACCAGGGAATTAAGTGCACAGTCACAAAAGCAGCTCCTCAGCCATTATGTCACTGTGCTTGCTTAATGCATTACTGGCATTTAGCAGGCGCTCCTACCCAGAGCGAATTACACAACATGTCTTTTTATTTTTTACTTTTACATATGCATATGTAAAATACATGTTTTACATATCAGGTTTTAATGACCTTGCTCATGGGTACAATGGCAGTGTTGTACCTGGTAATGTGCAACCTTTTGGTTGCAAGCCCAGTTTCCACCACCCCTTTGTGCTACACTGCCTCCCCCCCCCCCCCGTACCCCACCCCCCCCACTCTGTGCTGATGCTGTGCGGGCGCTCTGGTTGCCAGGGGACGCTGGGGAGCAGGCGGTGCGGGTGATCCTGGACGAGGCGGGGAAGGTCGGGGAGCTGTGCGCGGGGAAGGAGCGCAGGGAGATCCTGGGCGCGGTCAAAGCCCTGGGGCTGATCTGCGACCAGGTGTGCGACCTGCGCGCCAGGTACGGCTAGGAGCTAGCGCCCGCCCAGCACTCACATCTCAGGGGAGACACCCACCTGCCCAGCTCTTACACCTCAGGGACCACACCTACCCACCCAACACTTACACCTCAGGGACCACACCCACCCACCCAACACTTCCACCTCAGGGACCACACCCACCCACCCAACACTTACACCTCAGGGACCACACCCACCCACCCAACACTTCCACCTCAGGGACCACACCCACCCACCCAACACTTCCACCTCAGGGACCACACCCATCCACCCAGCACTTACTGATTAAAGGCAATGAGTTGAAAAACTTTTATTGATTATTTGTTTGTGCGTATATATTTTTGGGATATTGCAGCAATTTGTTGCCTCTGTACTGTGTATTATTACTGTGTAATGTGTAGTAAATGTTGGGTGTGCTCTGTCTCTCAGGGGCCAGGGGCCCACGCCGGTGGCGATGCAGAAGGGCCAGCAGGTGGCGGGGGGGCTGGACATCCTGACGGGGAAGGTGGAGAACGCGGCTCGTAAGCTGGAGGCCATGACAAACGCCAAGCAGGCCATTGCCAAGAGGATCGACGCTGCACAGGTGAGCCGTCAACCCCAAAAACACAGTGAGTTGTGGTGTGTGTCGCTGTGGGTCATGTGTCATTGTGGGTCATGTGACATGCCAGTGTAGGACGTGTGCCACTGGGGGTCATGTGACGTGTGTGTCACTGTGGGTCATGTGTTACTGTGGGTCATGTGACGTGTGTGTCGCTGTGCGTCGTGTCACGGTGGGTCATGTGACGTGCGTATCTGTGGGTCATGTGACGCGTGTGTCGCCGCAGAGCTGGCTGGCGGACCCTAACGGTGGCCCGGAGGGGGAGGAGAACATCCGCGCTCTCCTGGCTGAGGCCAAGCGCATAGCCGATCTGTGCGAGGACCCCAAGGAGAGGGACGACATCCTGCGCTCCATCGCCGAGATCGCCATGCTCACCGCCAAGCTGGTCGAGCTCCGGAGACAGTACGCCGCCCCGGCCCCGGCCCCGCCCCCCGCCCCCCGCACCCGTGACCCCCTGCATGGCTGCTCATTATTATCCCTCAATCACATGTCAGCATTTCAGAAATATCTGCTCTGTGATTCTGATAATGCTGCAGCACCTTATTTGGTTTAGTGCCGATTTACACAGTGATTCCAAACATGTCGCAGTGCCATGGGAACCGATGTGTCACCAACCCCCCCACCCAAAACTTGTCACCTAATTTACAAGCATATTAGTGACCCATTAGAAGCTGTGCTAAGTGCTGATTGTGCTCGAATGTGTGATTACACTTTTCTCCATGAATGCTTTTTCAATTAGTTCATAGGATAACGGTCCAAAAACTGCGTGGTATGGAGAAAATCTCCATCTCTTCCCCAATTGCCTGTGGTTTTTTCGGGTTTTTTGATTCCCCCAGGAAAACACACTCTATTCAACACTATTTTTAAAAATGTTCTGTGACTAATACATTTTGGCTGATATGGCAACACTTGCTTAAATCTGGTTGATGTGATCTCCCAGTCTTACAATGTGATTTATCATAGGTTAAAGGGAAACTCTGCCCCAATCTGGCACTTTTATTCCTATAATGGTAAAGGGGAACTCTGCCCCAATCTGGAACTTTTATTCCTATAATGGTAAAGGGGAACTCTGCCCCAATCTGGCACTTTTATTCCTATAATGGTAACGGGGAACTCTGCCCCAATCTGGCACTTTTATTCCTATAATGGTAAAGGAAAACTCTGCTCCAATCTGGCACTATTATTCCTATAATGGTAAAGGGGAACTCTGCCCCAATCTGGCACTATTATTCCTATAATGGTAAAGGGGAACTCTGCTCCAATCTGGCACTATTATTCCTATAATGGTAAAGGGGTACTCTGCTCCAATCTGGCACTATTATTCCTATAATGATAAAGAGGAACTCTGCTCCAATTTGACATTTGTTTCCCGCAGGGGTAAAGGGGACACTCCCGAGGCCAGGGCCTTGGCTAAGCACATCGGCGCGGCGCTGCAGAACCTGCAGTCCAAGGTCAACAGGGCGGTGGCCAACAGCAGACCCGCCAAAGCCGCCATTAACCTGGAGGGCAAGATGGAGCAGGCCCTGCGCTGGATTGAGAACCCGAGCGTGGATGACCGCGGCGTGGGTCAGTCTGCTAACCGCCTCCCAGCTCACTACGCGACTGTCAGTACCTCCGAGTAATCACTCATCCAGACTTTAAACTTGGAGACTCCCCACACAATACAGTATGTGCATGACCTCCCCCTTTTGTTCCACAGCTGTGAAAACCTGTCCTTACTGATAAACGCAAGGAGTGGACTCAAAATGTAAATACCACTGTGAGGTCACTTAAGCCGCGTTTCCACCAAAATTACCCGGAACTTTCAGTCCCAGGAACTACTTTACCAGGAACTAAAAGGTTCCTTCAGCCAATGGTTGTCTGCGTTTCCACCGGGGTCTAAAGTACCGCGAAGATTAGGCAAATTAGCCCACTGACGTTATCGTCGGTCCATCTGTCATATGATTTCTTCTGTAACCCCATACTACCACCGAAGTAGCCTACATTATTTTCTAATAACCGGGACAGCCCGGAGGGGTTTATTCCACTTATATACAACGGGTTACCAACAATGAATATATATGGTTACTTTTGTATTTATTGATTTTCATATATCCTCTCAAACACATTCATTAACAGCAGAAAACATGCACACGTTGTAAACAATTTGCTGTTTTATTACTTTCTCGTCGTCAATTCCATATAGGCTAATCGCAAAATGACAAGAATAGAACGAAAACTCGGACTTGCGTGAAAATGTAAATTAGTAGTGGTACAGGCACCGTTTGCTTTCCTTCGAAGTTACTGCTAGCCGAGCAGCGAAGTGTGCCCTCCAGATGCGAACCATGCACCATAAATGAGTCCATAGTCTTCCTGGTCTTTTCGTGGAATTGAAAAATGGCAGTAAAATTACGGCAGTCTGAAAAAGCTAAAGGGAAGATTACTAGAATTAACCTGTTATTTTACCCGGATAAAAAGTGCGGAAGGTGATTTCCAGTTTGCTTGTACTGTATCACCAATGTTAATTATGCAGAACTACCGCATACCTCACATAACTGTATCAAACGTTTTGAGTCAATTACAACGGGCTAACAAAGAAAATCCGGAAGAAAATATTCAGCAACCAAATTAATCCGTTTGAATGTTTTGGTAGCCTACGTAATATGCTGTCCCAGCACGAATGCTTAGCATTTTATAAAACGAATACTAAAGCAAGAAAAGAACAGAAGAGCACACGTTATAATTCCAAGACGTTGACAGGCTATAACCAAAAGTAGGCTACTGCGCCGCATAACATACAAGTTTGATTTGAAGTTATTATGAAAATAAATTGGTTTGCCGCTGAATATTTTCAAACATGGCGGGTAATGGCGGAAAATAAATACAACACAAATGCTACGAGTACTCGACCAATCAGAAATGTTCAGCGCTGCAAGCTCCACCCAAAAGGTTCCTGTACTTTCGGAAAGTACTACCCCCCGAGCAGGAACGTTTTGGGGGGTAAAACAAAGCCCCCAGAACTAAATTTAGACCCTAGTTCCTGCGGTGGAAACGCACTGAGTTCCTCAAAAGGTTCCTAGTTCCGGGGTATAGTTCCTGCGGTGGAAACGCGGCTTTAGAATGTTTTGCCACCATGTGTGGCTAGTATAGCCTGTATGTGCCATGGCATAGAGTCTACTGTTGTCTGGCAGTCTACAGTATATGACATCACACTTACACAAAAAAGTCAATCAGTTTGTGCTTAGTTTTGGAATTCATGTTTAGTTTTGGAAGTGGAAAATCATCATAGAATTTTCCACATTACGATGTAATGTATGGTGTTGTGTGGTGCTCTATATTTTTATCAATTACATTTTAATTGTGTATATATTAATTTCAAATAAATAAATACAGATGTACACAAACAGGTACAGTACAGGGATGGTTAAGAAAAGAAGTGATGTATTTAACCTTGCAGTGAATTACATTAGCGTACATTACGGGCATTTAGCAAACGCCCTTATCCTGACTGACTTACATGGCTTTTGCATTGTTTACATGGCACCTATTTATACGGTAGGATATATATGGAAACAGTTCAGGTTAAGTACCTTGCTCAAGGGCTCAACAGCAGTGTCCTACCTGGGAATAAAATCTGCAACCTTTTAGGTTAAAAACCAGGTTCCCTAACCGTTATGTTACACTGCTGCATCCAGTGATTCCATATTTAACTCTGAATGCTGAGAGAGATGGATTTTCAGTTGTAGCTGCTGCTGTAACAGATGGAGTCTCAGCATGAAGTGAAATTGCAGGCCGTTAGTACAGCTCTCTGCTCTGTTTGTTTTTGCTGAAGATTTTTTTTTTAAGGATTCCTGCAAACGTACGACCGAAATAGCTCATTTTATTCACGGAGATTGCTTGCTCAATTATCTGCGATTGAATTTTATTTAGGAAGTGCATGAGAGGGTGACGTTTCCCCCCGCTGAGGCAATTGAAGAAGCAGTGAATGATTTGCAATAGGAGTGCTTATTTTTCAGTGTTCAAGGAGAAAGAGCAATAAGACATTAACAAACACTGACTGAACGATCATTTCAAATAATAAAAAACCCACACGCACATTAATATTGCCTTTTTATGGAGCCAGTACCATTAGGAATGTATTTCAGAAAGAAATATTTGCCTGCTGTATGCAATGTTAATGCCTCCCAGTGTGATCCTTATGCATTAGCAACATGAACAGCCAGAATATCCTGGACTGTGCCAGGGCAGGGCGTGGACAGTACATTATTGGCTGTAGAGGGCACATTATTGGCTGTAGTGAGCACATGATTGGCTGCAGAGTGCACATGATTGGCTGTAGAGGGCACATGATTGGCAGTAGATGGCGGTTTGACTGTAGTGGGCCCAACAGTTGGCTATAGGGGGCACATGATTGGCTGTAGTGGGCACATGGTTGGCTGTAGTGAGTACATGATTGGCTACAGAGTGTACATGATTGGCTGTAGTGAGCACATGATTGGCTGCAGAGTGCACATGATTGGCTTTAGAGGGAACATGATTGGCTGCAGAGGGCACATGATTGGCTGTAGAGGGCAGCGATTCAGATGGGGGGATGTGTGTGTCCACCTGCACAAGCTGGGAGTGAATTGTCCTCCTCTGACTCAACTCTGCACTATTTTACCAAGTGGTCTGTGGAGTGAAAAGAATCAGGGTTCGGCATTAATAATGAATGCCACTTTCACAGTACAGTTTCTTTTTTGGTATCACTTAACACGAGAACCCCCAGAAACACTGAACTGTGAAGGAAGAGGAGAAGGAATGGACGTGTGTCCTGCTGCACTGGCATGTTTATTGAAGCAAGGGCCTTACTCCCCCCATTCGCTGTGACTGTAGCTCCGTCCGCGTTTGTAAAAGAACTAAGCAGACATCGTGCTCGTGCTTCTAAACCTATAAATTGAAGCCCCTTTGGGGGAAGACGAGCTTATTTATACCTATTGATTGATCCTCCCCCTTATTTACAGCTGGATCAGCCACTTTTACAGCCGCGTCCAGGACAGGTTTAATGCAGATACTTCGGTAATGGCCGCCCTCGGCCGCCGTTAATGAAAGAGAAGGGTAATTCGAGGCTATTAATATCCCCGGGACGCCGCGGCGGGGGGATTGAATGACCGACTCATCCGTTTTGCGAGCGAGCGAGCCGCTCCCGGACGCCCGTAAAAAGCGCGCAAGCGGGGAGAAACGGAGAGCGCAGCGCTCGGGCGGTGGCCTCTCCGCTGGGGCTGACCTTGTGTGTACTGTGAACAGCGTGCTGGGCACACACTGGGGGAGACGCACTCAGCTGCTCCAGCCCGCTACTGGGTTTTTTAGCTGCTCCAGCTCGCTACTGGGTTTTTTGCCGTGTTTACTCCTGCCGCCTTCCCTGGCACACCCTCTCATTTCCTGTTTTTATGTTTTTTTTTTTAATTCAACGATTAAAGAAAAAAACATATTTTAAAGGATTTATAATATCATAGATGTGTCATATCGTCACATTTACATTACCTAGTACACCTGCTGTACACTTAGAACTGGTCCACTACAGCATATATATTTATATTATTTATTGATTTATTTACTAATTTTAAGTGGTGTCATATTTTGAAATGCAGCTTGTGGCATTTAATAAATCTAAATGATTTATTTATTTATTTTGACATATTTTAAAGTGATACATATTTTGAAGTGATACAATGCCTCAGGTATGGGTTGTGGCCTACACTTGAACCGTGGCACAGCAGAGCATTCTGGGAAAGCCGCGGGTGGCACTGACTCAGCCTGTTCGACTGAAAGCCAGCACATGCACGGCCTGCTGTGATTGGCTATTGAAAGCGAGCTGGGGGTGGGGGCGGGGGGCCTGGGGGGGGGGGGGTGCAGGTATCTGCAGTGATCTGCTCCGTGCCACGCGGCACCCCGCTGATATATGGGGGTGATTTCGGCAGCCGAGCGGGGAGAAGCGATGAATCATTGCCCACGGACGTCTGGGGCGGCTGCTCAAATGCCACCGAGCCTTTCTTTTCGAAAGAAGTGTGGATGAAAGGGCAGAAAATATATTTATTTCTAAGGCAGTATCGTATATTTATTTATTTGGCTCTTACCCAGAACACACACACACACACACACAAATACACACACACAGCATTTCCTGGGAATGTACAGTACATCCACTTATATTATCTATTGCACTTGCTGTATAAGACATGTATTACATTATGTTAGATAGCAGGGGCAGTGGAGAGCAATTGCTCGGCTGGTTGTCCCTGTTACTCAGCATAAACTGATTAGTTAACCCTTTGTCGGGTAGGATCACAAATAAGTGATTAGAATGTTCTCAATTGAACATTCTAAAGCTGACGTAACAATCACTACTGGTTATTGACAGCAATGGAGTTCTAGAACATTGACTTAGTATTTTGAAGAAAAAAAACACTCTGAGAAACCTGCTCTTCGAAGGGTCTACTCACTTTACTACACAGTTAACCCACCTGACCTGGTGTCACCAGTCTAAATTGGTGGGTGATTTTAAGGTGGAAGCAGCAGACCAGCAGACCTTGTGGCTCTTGTAAACCGGGCCTGGCCATTGCATAGCATGCACTGCACACATTCCATAGGTGTATATATATATCACATGTATTTCACATACTGTCCACTTGAGCAGCTGTGCTTGTTGAGGTTACTCGGGTTTGTTTCGTTGATGAAGAGTAAGAACCACACAAGAAATACTGACAGCCCTGTGGTCTGTTATCCCTTTGTAATGGAGTTAGTAGTGCAGCTGTAATGTGCTGAGCAGTCCATTTGTAATGTGGTCAGCATTCCATTTGTAATGTGGTCAGTGGTCTACTTGTAACATGCTCAGTAGTCCAGTTGTAATGTGATCAGTCATCGAAGTGTAATGTGCTCAGTGGTCCCTTTGTAATGTGCTCAGTAGTCCCTATATTTTTCTCTTCTCCCCCATATCTCGTTTGTTTACTGTTGTTTGCTTGCCTGTGTTTTCATGTTTAGTTTGTTATTATTGATGTATTTTTGTGCTTTTAAAATGTTTTTATCTTCTAGCCCACCTCCCCTTCCCTTAAGTGGCTTTTGTGGCTTGTCAGGCCGCCATTGTAAATAAGACTTTGTTCTTAATGACTTGCCTGGTGAAATAAAATAAAAAAAATATATACTGCGCTCAGTAGTCCCAATGTAACATGGTCAGTAGGCCAGTGAGAAAGCAGTCAGGTATGGTCAGTTATCCGGTTCCCTGACCCCGCCCCTCTCTCTCTCTCCCCCCCCTCTCAGGCCAGGCCGCTATCCGGGCGCTGGTGGCGGAGGGGCGGAGACTGGCCAACGGGCTGCTGGGGCCGTACCGGCAGGACCTGCTGGGGCGCTGCGACCGCGTGGAGCAGCTGATGCTGCAGCTGGCCGACCTGGCGGCGCGCGGCGAGGGCGAGTCCCCGCAGGCGCAGGCCGTGGCCCACCACCTGAAGGAGGCCCTCAAAGTGAGCCGCGGTCCTAGGGCTCCCTCTGCTGGTGGGAAGAGCCAGCTGCACTCACTCTACGGACCAGCCCTGGACCTTTTTTTGAAGCACCCAGAACTTTTCTCAAATATTACATTACATTACATTACAGGCATTTAGCAGACGCTCTTATCCAGAGCGACTTACACAACTTTTTTTTTACACTGTATCCATTTATACAGCTGGATATATACTGAAGCAATTTCGGTTAAGTACCTTGCTCAAGGGTACAACGGCAGTGTCCTACCCGGGAATCGAACCTGCGACCTTTCGGTTACGAATAGGCCATTGGAGTATTTTATCTTGGTTATGATTTGACAGAGAGCTTCCCACACTGTGTGGTCAAGACCCACTGGTTGTCTTGGGTTCTTGAGGGTCATGGGATTCATGTGGGGGGAAAAAACTTGCTGTATTATACAATTTAAATAAATATCCACATGAGTCAAATTAGTTACATGCACAACAGTAGTCACAGGCTGCTTTTGAATGAGTACTCATAATGGACCCCATCATTGACTATTATGGGTACTTGTAATGTCTAACAATGTACTTTCCCTGGGTTTTATGTTCCCATAGAAAAATAACAGTGTGTTATTTTCAATCAGTTGCTTTGTAAATGGTTTTTCAAAAAAAGCATTCAGAGTATAGGCATTTATGTTTTGCAGACATTTTGCCAGACCCACAATAGGCCTTTACCAGTATTATAATATCTCCACTTGCGCTCCAGGACCTGAAGGCGAAGATGCAGGAGGCGATGACTCAGGAAGTGTCGGACGTCTTCAGTGATACGACCACACCCATCAAGCTGCTGGCTGTGGCAGCTACCGCACCCCCTGAAGCCCCCAACAGGTCTGAGGTAAGTCCTGGCCCTCGCGCTATGTCTACATGCTAATGCTGCATTCACTCTACATTACATTACATTACAGGCATTTAGCAGACACTCTTGACCAGAGTGCCTTACACAACTTTTTTTTTTTTACATAGCATTTACATTGCATCCATTTGTGCAGCTGGATATATACTGAAGCAATGCAGGTGAAGTACCTTGCTCAAGGGTACAACGGCAGTGTCCTACCTGGGAATGAAACCTGTGACCTTCAGGTTACAAGACCAACTCTAGTATAACTTGCTTTTTAATGCCTACACTATTATATAGCTACCTGCTAACGCTACATTCATGGGAGTATGGCTTGTATATGATTGAGATCGGTCCTGCTTCCTGTTTGACTAACACCATATTCACTGGAATATCTACGTTTTAATGGTACAGTCATGGTAATTTTGCTTATATATTTGACAGGCTTGTCCTTCCCCCTGCTCTAAGACTGCAGGCTAACACCATATTCACTGTGATATAGCTTCATGCTAATGCTACATTCATGGTAATATAGCATATATTTGACAGGTCAGTCTTAAGCCCCACGCTACCGCTGAATCCTAGCTTATATGTGTAATACTTTTATATGTAATATGGCTTATACAGGGTTGGGGTCAGTGGTGCTGCATGCTAACAGGTGTCATGTAGCTTCATACTGGCCAGCCCACAGGTCCACAGCACAGTTTTTTTTCCAGGTGTGGTTTATAGTGCCGTCTGTCTCCTGTCTCAGGTGTTTGATGAACGAGCGGCTAACTTTGAGAGCCACGCCGGCAGGCTGGGGGCCACAGCAGAGAAGGCCGCAGCTGTGGGGACGGCTAACAAGAGCACCGTGGAGGGCATCCAGGCAGCAGTCAAGTGCGCCAGAGAGCTAACCCCACAGGTGTGGACGGTCCTCACAACTGTGTGTGTGTGTGTATGTATGGTGTGTGTATGTGTGTGTGTGCATGTGTGTGGATGTATGGTGTGTGTATGTGTGTGTGCGTGTGTGTGGATGTATGGTGTGCGCATGTGTGTGTGTGCGTGTGTGTGGATGTATGGTGTGTGTGTGTGTGTGTGTGGTGTGTGTGTGCTTGCATTACATCGTAAATGGAATATGAATGTAGTATTTGTACTTTCCTGTCAGCAGGCGCTGAGAGTCTCTCCACCCAGTCAGTAATCAGTTATAATGGATCTCGTGTACAGCTGAAACATCTGTTCCCCCTGTTATTGTTCTGAGAGTGATTGGTGGCCTGAGGGTTTTCCCTGATGCTCCATATGTACAGTATTTACTGTTAAGACCTGCATGTTCTACCGCTGTGTTTTGGATGTAGAGAACATCTGACTATAAAGTGTTGAGAACAGCAGTACAATGAGGCACAGCTAAAAGATGTCAATCAAACTCTTTTGTAATTATGAAGGGAATGTACAAAAGGAAACGGGGAGTTTAATTTTGAGAGATTAACTGGGGTTATCACAAGAGTGTGCAGTCAGTCTCCACGGAGGTACTGTAAATCTACAATTAAATGCAGATTTAAAAAATGGTTTTGTTCTGTGGAAGTCACAGTGGACCACGTTTGTTTTAAAGGTGGTCTCCGCTGCCGTGATTCTGCTGAAGAACCCTGGTAATCAGGCGGCGTATGAACATTTCGAGACCATGAAGAACCAGTGGATTGACAATGTTGAAAAAATGACAGGTAATAAATAAGAAGAAGAAGAAATAGCTATTCCCACTGCAGTTAATGGTGAGAAATGGCCCGGCTGCTCTCGGCTTATCCTTTGCGATGATGAGCCAAGAACGACTGAACTGCCAGTTTAAATATATTTATTGCAACTTGACTACCACACGGTGCTTTACACATGAACAGTGTAGATAAAATAAAGAAGTAAAACTTAATGAAGACAATAAACACTGAACAAAACAGTGATACAGGTGAAATATTTCAAAAAGAGCTGTTTAAAAAAACATGTCAGGGCTCTTATAAAACATGGCAGATATTTCCGTAAAAGTGCAGCCTTAGCAATAAATGTCCTTATGTTTACCGGCACACAAGAGGAGACCAGTAAAGAGTGCTGAGGGCTTATCACTGTAATCATTTGATTACAGCTGCCATCTAGCTTATCAGTACTGCAGTAAAAAAAACAGGACTTGTAAACAAAGATCTTGTCTTGTCCAGCTGTGTACTGTACTGTAAATATGACTAAACTGTAGTATTGTGTTGATAATTGTAAAAATGAAGATTTTTTTTTGTCATTTCTGACGATTGGTTTTTGGAGATTGCCTGCTGTGTGATATCAACAATAAATCCGTTTGATGCTGGGGAAAAAAGTATTTGACTACAAACGCGAGAAAAATGGGTTTGTTGAGCACAGAAAGATCAGTCAGTCACAGGAGATCACTACGCTCCTCTCTCAGGTTTGGTGGACGAGGCTATCGACACCAAGTCCCTCCTGGATGCATCGGAGGAGGCCATCAAGAAGGACATCGACAAGTGCCGCGTCGCCATGGCCAACGTGCAGCCCCAGCTGCTGGTTGCCGGGGCGACCAGCATTGCCCGCCGGGCCAATCGCGTGCTCCTGGTGGCTAAGAGGGAGGTGGAGAACTCGGAGGACCCGAAGTTCCGTGAGGCGGTGAAGGCGGCGTCGGATGAGCTGAGCAAGACCATCTCCCCCATGGTGATCGACGCCAAGGCTGTGGCAGGAAACATTCAGGACCCAGGTACCGCACCCCGTGCCAGGTGCTATACCTCACACCAAGTACCGCACCCCACACCAGGTACATCACCCGACACCAGGTACCGAAACCCCACACCAGGTACCGAACCTCACCCGACACCAGGTACCGAAACCCCAGACCAGGTACCAAACCTCACCCAACACCAGGTACCTCACCCCACACCAGGTACCAAACCTTACCCGAAACCAGGTACCGAAACCCCACACCAGGTACCAAACCTCACCCGACACCAGGTACCGAAACCCCACACCAGGTACCAAACCTCACACAAGGTACCAGACCTCACACCAGGCACCGAACCGCACATCAGGTACCGCACCCTACACCAGGGACTATACCTTACACCAGGTACCACAGCCTATCCCAAGTACCGCACCCCAGAGGATTTTGAGAGTTCTGATCCCAGAATAAATAATTAAATAAATAATTTTATAAATAAATAATTTTTTTAAATAAATAAAGTGTATAAGTGCATTCAGATAGGCTAGTGAGAGCAGCAATACAACAGTCAGTCTGACTCTTCCAGTCAGTAACAGTGCAGTAAAGTGTAGCAGTCAGTGACTGGGATATTCCTCCCAAGTGTGTGTGTGCGTATGTGTGCGTGTGTGTGTGTGTGCGTGTGTTCAAGTGTGTGTGCTTGCGTGCGTGCGTGCAAGTTTGTGTGTGTGTGTGTGTGTATTTCTGTATGTGAGTGTGTGTATATGTGTGTTGGATGGGTCTAGCAGTAGCTCAGGACCCTTTCTTGTGATGGTCAGGGCTGCAGAAGAGCTTCCTGGACTCGGCCTACAGGATTCTGGGAGCTGTAGGCAAAGTGAGAGAGGCCTTCCACCCCCAGGAGCTTGACTTTCCTCCTCCTCCCCCCGACCTGGATCAGTTGCATGTAAGCACTGCCCCCGCCACACCAGACATGCCAGCCTATCACTGGCCCCGCCCGCACTACACACACCAACCTATCACAGGTCCCACAGACAACAGACACACTAGCCTATCACTAGCCATTCCCACACCACACACTCTAGCCTATAACTGACCCCATCCACACCACATATGTTTGGCTACTACTGGCCCTGCCCATATTTAATATGATGGGTGATGCTCTGCAGTTGCATGCAGACTGGAGCCCTGCTTCTTTTCTAATGCGTGACACCAAATCTGTGCTCCCTCTGTTCATTATCAGCAGCAGCAAGTCAACATGAAGAGCAAATGAACTAGAATGAACCAGGTCTTGGACAGGCTGGGGTTTTTAGTGGAAGTATAAGTCACCATTACCAGAGGAGCGTATTTCTGAACATGTTACCTGCTGTTCTCCCAGGTGAATGATGAGCCAGCCCCTCCCAAACCGCCCCTCCCCGAGGGCGAGGTCCCGCCCCCCAGGCCCCCTCCCCCAGAGGAGAAGGACGAGGAGTTCCCCGAGCAGAAGGCCGGCGAGATGGTGAGCGAGCCCATGATGGTCGCCGCCCGCCAACTCCACGACGAGGCCCGCAAGTGGTCCAGCAAGGTCAGTACCCGGGAGCACCACCGGGGGGCAGTGTGTTCTGCCCCCTCACGCCCCCCCCCACCCCACACGGTACCTCTCATTCCTGCTCTACCCTCGATGCCGTCAAATGCAAATACCTGCCCTTTAACCCTGTGATCAGTATGGTGTGTCTTTTATTTGAAAGCTTTCTTCTTCTGTGGTGGACAGTGCTGCTTTTCTCTAGTCAGCAGAAGCTGTGTTTCTGTGAGCTACTGGATCGTAAACACAGAAACTGGGAGGGTTTTTTTTTGCCTTACTCTAAATGGTGCTTTATTATAGACCTGTGGGCCCACTGCACAATAGGCTGTAAGCTGTTATTAAAAGCTGAAATGTGGAAATCCCAAGCCGATTCCAATTTCAGCCAAAGGACAAACGGAAACTGTCATCTACAGAAAGTGTCTGCATGCTGGGACCCTAACAGATTAACTGATCCTAACTGATCCTGTGACCTTAGTTTGACCCCTCTGATCCTACACTGTGGGTATTTTCCCAGGCGCTGAACACCTTTTTATGTGAATGGAACGGACTCGTGTTAGAGTCTGGAGAGTTAGGTATGCTCTGCTCATTTTTGTCAAGAAAATTTTTATTTTTCATTTTTAAACAATCTTCCAGTTATTTTTGTTGGTCTTATGCTTCTGTCTTATTGTTTCAAAATATCTCTTGGTTGACATTATGTACACTCATTTTGCTCTGTTTTTCCCCTTTTAAAGGCATTTATGGTTGTCAGAAATGAAAACCTAGGGAAAGTGTCTGTGTGGAAATACCACAGAAATATACATTTTTATAAACCACCTGCAATGGCCTTTTGCTTGGCTCCTTCCTGTAAGTTCATCCTTCTTCCATATGTGCATTCTCCTTTATTTATAAAGTAATCAAAGGGGAAAAGTCACAAAAAAGGTCATTGGAAACTATCAAAATATCAGAGAACAGCAATAAGTGTCCTTCAGTGTCCATCACTGAGAGGTGAGGTGGATAACTTAATCTCATTACCCTGACTAGAAGAAACTGCATTAATATTTGCCCTTGTGTCCAGTGGAGGTGCTCCAGTACTCAGGGTTAACATGGGATCGGCGTTATGAATGACTTTGGGTAATCGGAAGAACCCGAGCTCCTTTTGGTACGTCGTCTTGGTCTTATTTTCCGCCGGTATCGTTCCCTGTTCTGTACGTTCAATTAACTGACCTTCCACATCGAGGCAATTTTGACCTGTTTTCAATTTACATTATCTACAAAGTCCGTAGTTATGCGTGTGTGAATGAATGGTGCGTGTGCCCTGCGATAGATCAGAGACCTGTCCAAGGTGTATTCCTGCCTCTCGCCCAATGCACGCTAGGATAGGCTCCAGTACCCCCATGACCCTGACCAGGATAAGTGGGATAGGCTCCAGCAACCCCACGACCCTGACCGGGATAAGTGGGTAGAGATAATGGATGGATGGATGGACAAAGTCTTTTAAATGAGAACAAAAAAAGCAAGTGAAATTATTGGAACTCCATGACAACGCTGGAGGACTGTACAGCCTTCACGTCGCATTTCATTTTGTTTATGGGTCCGCTGCGAAGAAAGGGAAGAACACAAGAGCCGGAGCGTTGAATTGGGATTAGTTTTGTATGTTTTTCGGAAGACCCGCCCTGTTGGAAGCGGTCCAGTGCGCTGTGGGTGAAACGGGTCTCGGGGCCGGGCGATGTGGAGACCGGCCCAGCTGGGATGAAACCGGAGCCGCCGGCGTAAGCCTACACCGGCCGCCAGGACCCAGGGAACGCTTCTGACCGGGCCTCAAAGTGTCCAAACTCCGGAGGGAGGGGGAGGGGGGGGGGCGTGAGGCACCTGCTAGAGGGGCCGTCCCACGCCCCTGCGACCTCTCGCGAGAGCCAGACGAGAGACTCCCGACAGGTGCGGGGTTCGGCAGGAATCCGTTGCAGGGATCACTGTCCCCAGCTGCCCTTCCGCCTCCTGGAGGAGTTCCACAGCCTGTCTGTGGGCGGGGCGAGAGGGGGCGGGGCCGGCAGGCTAGGGGACGTGCTTTATCTGCGCTGACTGACAGCTGCTTTTGGTGCTCAGTCATGCTGCAGCGGCTAATAGCCCCTTTTCCCTGGTTGACTTGAGGCTAGGGTGGAAATGCTCTCCAAACGGGACCACGTGTTTGGTGTTGCTGTCCTGCCACGGCAACACGTCACCTTTGGTCTTTGTGAATTGAGTGTCCCTGTCCTTAATGTTCTACGCTCTCTGAACGGAAAATCTTGTGACTGTGAAAATACTCCCAAGAAGCAAATTCACACCTCCTGCGTTTATCTCTCCAGCAGAAAATGGCTTATCGACTTTTGTGAATTGCATATTGTACGAGACGAGTGCAGTGTTAATCTAGAAGGTTAAATACGTGGGCATGGTCCAGGGGAGCTGTGCAGTACTGCTGTGCAGTGAATTGGATATTCTCTGGTGCCTTATTTCACAAAGGACAAAATCTAGCAGGAGTCTTGAGTCTGTTGCAAGCAATTTGTCTCCTCAGCACCTCTTGAGCTCTTGTTCTACGCCCCCCCCCCCCCCCCCCTCAGCCTGACCCCTGCATCTCTCCTCCCTTCCTTTTCTCTCCTTCAGGTTTCCTTCCCTCTCCTCCGACCAAATTTCCCTCTCCATTCTCCAGGTCGAATTACATAGCTTATTGGATTTGACAGCTGAATAGGTTATTTATTGAAGGAATTCAGTTTGAATACCTTGCTAACGGGTGCCTGTCAAATCTGAAAATTTCTGGCTTCTTGCCCTGTTCCCTAATCATTATACCACACTTCTGCTCAGATACCTACCCTTCTTCTCCATTCCCCAACATCACAATCCCCTTCCCTATTCCTTACCCCCCTTCCTTATTCCCATCTCCAACCTCTTCCCTATTCTCTACCACCTTCTCCCTCTTCCACATCCCCTTTCCACCAATTCTTCCCCTTCCCCATTCCCTATCCTCTTCCCCATTCCCTATCCCCTTCCCCATTCCCTTTCCTCTTCCCCATTCCCAATCTCTTCTCCATTCCCAACAACCTCTCCCCATGCTTGTCCCCTTCCCTGTTGCCCATTCCCTATACCTTCCCTATTCCCAGTCACCTACTTTTCCCTTTTCCCCACACAACTTTCCTACTTGTATGCAGTTCTTTATTCTCAAATCACCTTCCTAGTATCCAGTTCCCATCCCTTCCCCTGCAGGCCTCCTTTCCTGATTTCGTTCCTGTGTCTCTCTCACTAACTGGTCTCCTTATTTCTCCACGCTGCCTCCCACCTCCTGCTCCTCCTCCTCCTCCTTTTCCTCTTCCTCCTGCTCCTCCTCCTCCTCCTCCCCAGCCCGAAGTGGCAGACGAGGGCTTTGAGCCCGCTGAGGCGGACGTAGATATAGACGATGAGGACGAAGCGGAGGACATTGAGTACACAGACAACGAAGACGATTACGAGCCCGAGCTGCTCTTAATGCCCTCCAATCAGCCCGTAAACCAGCCCATTCTGGCCGCTGCTCAGGCTTTGCACCAGGAAGCCCGCAAGTGGTCCAGTAAGGTACTCCCCCCCCCACCTCCCCGGCCCCGCCCCCGCCCCCAGGGGCCAGACTCCGTCTGCATCCGCTCACGTGGAACGTTGACTCCACTGGTTTTGCATCACGTGTTGATATACATTTGCTGGATGCCCTTGACTACTGTGGAATGACCGTTTTGAGTTTTTTTTTTTTTTTTTTTGTGCACTTTCTTGGACAAACTGATACTGGCTTCACAAGTGCCCTTTGCTGCTACCCATTCTTCCCCCGGCAAGCCCAGTGTAGGCCTCTGAGTTCAGAGAGGGAGGGGAGGTGTCACTCGCTGTATTTGCCATCGCCTCTGAAAACCCACGCTTTGTTTGCCTGTGAAGCCAAGGATGACAGTTTCCCCAATGACTTTGGTGTTAAACCGTGTGAAGTCATGCTTGCTTAAATTTTGTTTTTGGTCCGTTTATTTTTTAAAATTTTTTTTTTAATGCTCACATTGCTTTACTAAAACAAAACGTAACCACATCAAAAATACTTACCTTAACAGCACGGACACTAACCCAAGGGAAGGCTGTCTGTCAGCATGACTGCACATTTTTTTAGGTCTCAAAAAATGCCGGCAGTAAAGTTTGTTTATTTATAATTTATCTTTTGAAGTTGCTGCGGAAATGAGACCAGGTTGGCCCGAGCGCTTGCCATGGTTTTCAGATCTGGATTTATTTATAAATATTCTGAATAAAAATCCAGAATTAAGAGTTATAGTTCATTCATGTAGCCTGTTATATTAATGCTTAATCACAATGCATTGCCTTCATTTGCAGTTAAAAAAGTCTTGCAAGTCATGGTGATACTGCTAAGAAACCTGGAATGGCTTTGTTCCAGCTGGCCACGTCAACCGGCCGAACAGTCCGGCATCGACAGTCTCCCTCTGTCCCTCTGCCTCCATTAACGCTTGATTGCTAACAGCTTCACAAATCGCATGGCGCTGATGCCAAACATGCAGAGAGTGAATTTAACCCATCAGACAATGTGCACACAGGGGCCTGTTTCACGCACACCAAGAACACTCAATTTTCAGCTGGCCACAAGTGCTTTGAAAATAAGTTAATATTATTGTAGAAATGTTACATTAAATATTTAATATGAAGAGAAGCGAAAATGTAATTGTGTGTTGTACTTATTTCTTTACACGAGGGACTATACCTTTCCTGCACTAATAAAGACATTTGTTTTAGCTTTACTTACTGACATCTTCCAGAAAACTACAGCAATACATGCAATCACCTACTAAGCACACCATCACAGAGTGGCCTTGAGGGCCCAGTGAAATGTGGTGTTTTTAAGGCTCAACACTGACTGGCTCGTCACCCCCCCCCCCCCCCCCCCCCCCCCCCCCCCAGGGTAATGACATCATCGCCGCTGCAAAGAGGATGGCGCTGCTGATGGCAGAGATGTCCCGCCTGGTGCGGGGCGGCAGCGGGAACAAGCGCGCCCTCATCCAGTGCGCCAAGGACATCGCCAAGGCTTCCGATGAGGTCACGCGGCTGGCCAAGGAGGTGGCCAAGCAGTGCACAGACAAGCGCATCCGCACCAACCTGCTCCAGGTCAGCTGGCTGCCGCCCTTTCCTTACGGCCTCCTCCACAGAGTACTTAAAATACTGCGCAGACTGACCTGCTCCAGGTCAGCTCGCTACGATGGTCTCCTTAGGGCCCGATCCACGGACTACTTTACCTAAAATACTGCGCAGACTGACCTGCTCCAGGTCAGCTCACTACGATGGTCTCCTTAGGGCCCGATCCACAGACTACTTTACTTTAAATACTGGGCTTGACTTAAATGAAGTAGAACCTCCGAGACATATAGGGACACATAGGGAACAGAGGATGTGTGGCACGCTGAAATGTTTGTCATTTTGAAAGTAACGGCAAATTATATTAATTGTAAGAACATGAGTTCCTCCATTGTTTTTAATTGTATGCTTACATTATGGTTACTTTTAAAAGCTGTTAATAACCACTTTTTACCATGTCATTTGGTACGTCACTTTGGTTAAAGGCATTTTGTAAAATTATAAAACTGTAAGTTGTGACCAATAATCAAACCGGCAGTAATCAGGACTTCATTAAAGCATTCCTGTTTTGGTACTACTGTGTTTTTCCCCCTCTGAACTGCGCAGCTCATTGTCGATTGTTTTCTTTTGCCAGGTGTGTGAGCGCATTCCCACCATCAGTACTCAGCTGAAGATCCTGTCTACTGTAAAGGCCACCATGTTGGGTCGCACTAATATCAGCGAAGAGGAGTCCGAACAGGTAAAAACAACCCGTCTTCATTCAGAGCTGTGGAAGAGTCCACTGAAAGGTCATTCATTTACAAACAGGGACCTCAAATTCTTAGAAATTTGTCTTTCAAAGGTGTTCAACCTCTGCATTAGGAATACTGTGGGAATTGTGTTAGTCTTTCTGTGTGTTTACTGAATTGGCTAATCTGTTGTTCCTCTCCACCCACCCCCAAGGCGACCGATATGCTGGTCCACAATGCCCAGAACCTGATGCAGTCCGTGAAGGAGACGGTCCGAGAGGCCGAGGCGGCTTCCATCAAGATCCGGACGGACGCCGGATTCACCCTGCGGTGGGTGAGGAAGACCCCCTGGTACCAGTAAATTGGTCTGCTCCATTTCGACCTTACAATACATCAACCCACCACCAGGGGGCAGAGGAGTGGCCTTCTGATGGACCGGACTGTTGCCGGCCGTCTTGTTTGCAGAAAACAAACCTCTCGCCTGGACAAATATCATCTCCTATCACTTGCTTCCTTTGGGGATTTATAGTGTTCTTTTCAAAGGTTTGTGGCAAACCCGACCACCAGCTTCAATCGTGGCAGAAATGCTACTTAAATCAAATATACTGTTATTTATATATTTTTTTGCATGGACAGTTTATAAGCTTCAAGGACAGATAAGCTTTACAGTACATTTTCAGTGATACTTTAACTTCTTTTTTTTCTAATTTATGAGTTCTGTGAAGCATACTAATAATTCTGTTTCAACACTGGGAATTTTTTAGTGTGTGTATATATTTTAATTGCTTAATTTTTAAAAATTTGCTTCCATTTCTGTATTCAGAAACTCAGTCTTTAAATTACGCAGGAAATACAGCTGTACAGCTTTTGCAGTTGTACACAAAATGATTTCAGCTGAATTCCTGCTGTTTAGACAAAACCTTTGGTCCTAATGTGATATTTAAGTAAGCTTTTGAGTTGTTTACACCAGCTGGTGCTTAGTGAGCTTTCATGTATTGTAACATAATGTATTTAACATTTCATAAATGCGCCAAAGATTTTATTTAGCCATGTATTGTTTGAAACTCATTACATTTATGTTTGTGTTTTTTTGCAATATAGAAAAAGGATTTTTTCTAAGCAGTCTGCAAGTCTAATTACAATTTGAAGACAGAATGCAAAAACAACACTAACCCAATATTTAGGGTTAAACTCGATTAAATCATTGCACTTTGTCCCTACTGTTGAGCGACAAATTTCTATTGTAATTAGAAATGGCAATGTTGTATTTATTCTATATTTATTCTCTCATTCTTGCCTAAATGAATGTCTTGGTGTTAAAAGACAAAGCACACTAGCAGTTGACTGGAGTTCAACCCCTTTACTCTTAGTAGTAAAAAAAAAAAAAACAAGTAAAAGATTGTAATTTTGTATGGTTTTAATTTATAGTTGTATGAAAGATTTCTGTGTGTTTTGCTGCTGTAAGATTACTCCTGACTACTACCAGATGAAATATAATGCAACACCAGGGATGGGTGTACTGCATCCTCTGGTACTTTTCAGTGAAAACAAAAAAATCACTGATCTTAATGAATTACTTGAAGTAATCAGTATTAATTTGTTGTATTCTGTCACTTAAATGAGCACAGCATTTATTTGAGGAAGGGTACGAGAAGCCGTTGTTAAGAATTCAGGACGTACACGTCCTGGTAGGAGAGGAGTTCCCTGGGGCTCTGTGTGTTTAAACTACTGCACTGTCTACAGTGAAGATCTACTGCAGTCACAGCGGTAGCAGACAGCACTACTGTGAACCTGGATGTGTTAAAAGTGTGTGACGCAGTCTAGCCTCGTGTCTAGCCACTAACGCACACTTTGTGTTAATGTAGTCGATGCATTTCACACCAAGAGCTCAGAGCAGAGTCTCAGAGAGTTGTGTGTGTGCTATTTTTATTTTTATTTTTTTTTTTTGGGATTTTCCAACAAGCATGTGACGCTGGAGAAAAACTGTGGTAAACTGCTGCATTTTGAATGTAAATATACTGCTGCAGTCCTGTTTTTACAATGAAGCCATCCGATCTCTGTGCCTTGGGGGAAAAAAAAAAAGGTTTGATAGTCTTTTATTTCTTTTTCTGTTTCACTGTAACTCTGTAAAGCTAGCCTCCTTAGCATCAGTGGCTCAGTGAAAGCATTTGGAGACAAAAAGAAAGAACAAGCATTCAGGTGGCTAGTAACATCAAAGTAAAATCATGATGACTTTGATGCACTGGATTTGTCATAATGCTTAATTCTTGGAGGTTTACATTGTCAAATCTGACAGGCTTTTAATAAAGTATTTTGTAACCTTTTTGTTTCGTATTCGTTCTATTTTATGTTTACAAATGGCCCATTTGTAATACATTACGCAAGTCTCGTGACTGCAGAAATGAAAAGCAAAGAAGAACTCAAGCACATTGCTTAATTAAATGTTCAAATTTATTTAAAGACACATATAGGTTTTTCCCTTGAATCATACATTTCTCAGTTCTTTTCTCCCTGGTACTGAACTGCACATGGGTGACCTTTATGTGTATACTAGTTCTCAGACTGAGTGTATACGTCAGTAGGAACCAAACCCTTGCCTTCTCCCACAATCTACACGGTGGCTTCCTGTGTACACCATTCTCCTGTTCTCCATCTCACACAGCCATAAAACACAAACATCCAGATCAGATCAGCACATGGTTTTTTTTTACTGTAGTGTTCTCCTACAGTAAACCCATCATGTGCTCCTGGCACACATGCTGCTTGTGCTTTTTAGGAACGTGCCTGTGAGGTACAGAATCTCAGACGGCGTGACCGAGAAATGATGACCTAAGGCCACAATTGGGTGCGCCCAAAAAAAAACTTGTGCATATTTTCATTAAATTGATTAAAGCAAGCTTCTGCGGAAACTGCTATTCAGCTTTTGAAGGCAATATTCACTGATTGTATGAAAAAAGTTGTGTACTTAAAAAAAAAGTATTTCAAAGGGATTAGTAAAGGTTTATTTGATTGCCTGTCGTTAGAGTTTAAATTATTTAAAGATGTGCAGGTTCAAGGTGCAGAAAATAGTTTTCCTGGGTAGTACTACATGGACAACGTATGTGGAATGTTACACTTATTACCGCTCTCGATGCTGCTGGAAATTTCTCGGCCTTTATGATGCCTAATATCAGATATTCCTTAAAATAGAATATACATTGCAAGATTCGATTTATTCGCTACCTACAGTATAAAATGTATCTAAATTGTGGAAAAAGATTATTCGTTCTACAAGTGCCATTGCATTAGGACGTCCAAAGTTGCAAAAGGATTTCACAGTCTTGTTTCGTAAAGTTGTTTAAGGCTGTTCCTCTGGAAGAAGGAACCAATTCAACTAAATCCCATTTTTTCCCCCCAAAAAAAATACTTTAAGGCTATTCCTGTGGAATGGGTTTCAAAACATGTACTGTGCAAACTCCTCACCATTTCTTACATTACACACAAAGCTGTAAGTGTAGACATTCCTAAATGCTCCGAGATACACAATGGCCTCAACATTATTTAATGGCACCTTAAATAATAAGCATTTTTTGGCACTATATATTTTTGACCTTTATATTCATAGAAAAGTATTTTCTGGCAAATCATGTCCTGACCTGAAACTTTCCAGCTTTGGTCAGATATTTAACACCTTTGAAAGGCTTGTACTTCTCTCCAAACATATCCAGGCGGTTAACCTTGAGGCCTGCAGTGTAAAAAAAGAAAAAAATCCATTACTGATGGTCACATTATCTGGTAATACATTAACCCTTTGAAGAGTAGGTTTTTTGGAATGTTTTTTCTTTTCTTTTCAAAATTCCCAGTCAGTGTTCTAGAACTCCACTGCTTTATACATGGAGTTCGAGAACATTATAATCACATGTTTGTTACCTTACACCTTAAAGGGTTAAAACAAATACATTTAAAAAATTGGGACTGGGAATGTCAAAAGTCTGGTGTACCTGAAATAGCCAGCTGCTGGATTTTGAACTCCAGCACCAGGCTGGGGTTCTCCTCTGGTTTGGGGGCACCTGTCTGTAGACTCAGGCTTCCTTTAAGATTAGGCAACTTCTGAGGGTTGATTTTGCCAATGTCCCACACCAATACCTGGAGGAGAGCAACGAGAGGATGCATTAACACCTGATCCTCAAGTCGGTTTCTTTGGACATTTGTCAAAAAGGAAGTTATATGTCAAATTCCTGAATATTACCATACAGCTAATTACAAATCTTTTAAATAAAACACCAATACTCTTGTTACCCCATTTCGGCCAAGGAATTTCTGTAAGTTTTTTTTTTCTTAAAAACATATTTAACGAAGCTTTATGGGTTTGGAATTCTGTGAAAATAAAAACGTTTTCATGTGATTGGAAACCTTCCCATACATTTGCAGGTTAAGGACATTAAGGTTATGGACAGGCTGGTTTCAGGGCTTTCCTTTCTATTAAATTAGAGCAGACATTATAAGAAGTGGAGAAGCATTCTTGGGAACATCATTTCCGCGCTGTAAAATGGACACATTGTTGAAGCAAACATTCATAAGGGGGTGAGAGGAGCAGGACAGGAATGTCACACTCCCACTCCTGAAAGGCTGCAGTGTCTCCTGACCGTTTGCTGTGACAAGTCTATTTTCCCAATGCAGAAATGATTTTCCCAAAACCGCCTGTCCAGTTTCTGCTATTCCCCCCCATTTCAGCACTCTAGCGATTTGTTGATGTCACTGATCGGTTAAAGAGTCCACACACCTGGTTTCCAAAGTCCTAACCTGGCTGCTGATGGAAAGCAAACTACGAAGACCAGCAGACACTGCAGCTCTACAGGACTGCAGTGTGACACACCTGCTCTAGATCTTTTGGTGTGACAGCATAAGGGGCAGTACCTTCGTGACTGGGTCATAGGTGTAGGTGCCCTGGGCGGTTGCCAGATTGGCACTCAGCACAACTTTTGGCATGTGCACTGTGACGATTACAGCCTCCACCGTCTTTCCCATGGTCTGCTTGGGGCCCACGGTGATGTCCAGTCTTCCTGACGACCCGCTCTCAAAGAAACTGATGTTCTGCTTCACGTACACGGGAATGGCTACCAAGCTGTAGAAGAAACACAAAACCCAGAACTCCAGTGAACTCCACACACAGACAGGGGCCTGATCACTGATGGGATAATGGGGTTCACGTACATCCTTAAATGGAGAGTACACGTGATTTTGGAGAATCAGTAATATGAATCGTTCAAAGGGTTTTCTGAGCTGCAAATGAAGTGTAGCTCTGGGTTTTATTTAGCAGTCATTTCAGAAGAGCAGAAACATCTATTTAAACATCATTTTCTAAAATCCTAGCCAGTAAGAGCATTAAAGAAAACAAAATAATAGTGTCAGAGTTTAGTGATGTAATGCAGACACACCAAATGGATCCCACCGCAGACCTACGTCCAATTAATTTCACCAAATATTCCACAATAAATAGCATGTGCCCTGTTGTGAATTAAAGCATCTTCCCAGCAGCCCTAGGGCCACTGGCATTAACAAATGCTTACTTCTGAGCACTGACGTGGTAAGACAAGAGCTGGAAGTTTCCATCGGGGGGGACGAAGGAGAGGACACGCTCAGCCTCCCAACGCTTGTACCGCACGCAGGGGTGGAAACTCACGTCGTCCAGAAGCCTCGGGTTCTGCAGAGCCACGGGTCGACACGTTAGCACCTCAGCTACAAATCGCCAAAACTTCATCCACCACCTACACCTATCTCACTGGCTATGAGTGTTTGGTCAGTGGAATGGGTGTCTGGACGAGTGGCTTAATCTACAACTATAGCACTGCACTGCAATACTTCACTAATATTTTATGGTTAATGAGACAGACTGCTATAGAACTGTCAGATAACTGACATCATAATTAGTTCATTATTTTTAACCATGTGACTAAATGAAGGTATGCTTGGATCTTTCTTACCATGAAGGACAGTGTGAGGTCAGGCATCCCAGAGAGCTTGACGCAAGCATCGATCACACCCTGGATTTCAGCAAACACCGTCGTCCCTGGAAGAAACCAAAAGGTGCCCGGATTGAACCAGGTTAGGAACATCCCTCCCACACACAAGGGGCAAATCCAGGAGGAGCAAGGGGGAGGCTGAACGGAGCGCAGCCTAGTACCTGACTTGTCCAGGATAGCGTCGATCTCCTCCACCACGTCGAAGTAAGCCTCGTTGTTGGTGTACTTCACACCGGCTCTCCTCCACGGGACGGTGGACAGCTGACCCGTTGGGAGAGTATCTCCCACATTACTGCTGCCTGACACAACATGCCAGCCTCAGGTTAAACCCCCAGTTTCAAACATCTGACTTTCAATTTATAGATAGGATTTAGGCCTAGCTGTTTCGCAGATGCTTTCAGAGTACAGCGACTTATTAACATGGCTAGGAAACAGCTGCTACAACTAAAAATGAGCAGATCAAACAATCAAATCTGTGTCACCATAGAGATGTCAGCCACACAAACGAACTGACCATCCTTATTGTTAGCATTAGACTTCTTTGGTTCAGAGTCACTTAACAAGCATTATTATTATACAAAATGTCTTTCATTGCTTACTGTATATTTGAAATAATAAGCACAACTGTTAGGCAGGGTGACATCACTAGGATTATAGTTTCGGAGTTATGGCTGCCTCTTCAATGGGATATGAAAATGTCATTGTCCTCAAGTTCCAGGAACCCACTACACTTTTCGTAAAAGTCTTGATTCAAACTATTCTATTATTCTACACTACCACTCAGGATTAGGAATAAAACCTCTGGCCAATATACTATCAATCTGCAAAGCTATACTGCACTACAAAGCCTAACTGCAGTAACTATGCAAAGGGTAAAACTGAGAAAAATGGCTTTAAAGTGTATTACCTGGCCAGCCAAATGGGTTATAGGTATATAAGTGATATTGCACTAATTGTACATGTATTCATGAGGTAATTTTTATGCCCAAAAACCATGACGGCTGGCCAGTTAAAACATTTTGAAGCCATTTTTCTCAGTTTTACCCTTTGCGTAGTTACTGCAGTTAGGCTTTGTAGGGCAGTATACATTTCCTTGAATCCAGTCAGGTACCGTGAACTGATCAAGAATGCATGACGATTAACCCATGCAAACTTTTGGAGATGCACGCAGTTCCCTTTACACTAGGGCATGCCGCACACATGCCTAAAACAGTAAAGGAACACACAGATACGACGTAGCTCCTACCTGTGATAGTGTTAACCATGGACCGCAGAATTGTCGGAGGCTTGATTAGTTCTTTCAAGATATTCGATTCTGTAGCCAAGGGAAATCCGTTATCCAGCATCTCCTCGAGAAGCTCGTATACTATAACCACATTGTCCTTGATCGTAGTTTCTGAACAATCTCCAAAGTAATCCTGTTTTGAAAAGACACACACACGAATGCTACAACTGCAACCGCGGATCCTGCAGCTGGTAAAGTGGGTCGTTCATTCATATACAGTCACTGTCTTACTGCCTTCACGCACCACATTGAAACCTAATCTGTCAATGCTTCATTTAGCCGCTGGGACAGAGCTTGCAGACCACACATAAAATGGCATTCAGTAGAAAACCATACAGAGTAAGCGCATATCTTTAAGTGCCTGAACAAGAACCGCAAGCAAGTAGACACACCTGAAACATTTCAGCTACCCGATGCAGGAACTCGATGACGAACAGAGGGGGCACTTCAGTCTGAATGACAGACACGAAAAATATTTTCTCCCGGTAGATGTTAATGAGATAGTGATGAGGGGTAGGGATGACTGGCGGCACATTTTCCAAGTCTGTGGATTTTTCCTGAGCTTCAAAAAAATAATCACAGACGGAACGACTGATCACACTCTTCCAGTGTTTTTCCAAAAATATGTCACCAGAAGTGTTGATCAGAAACAAACTGTGAATCATGATGCTGCGCCTGCGGGAACGAAAAGACAGTCAATAGTGAGTGAGTGTAACATCGTCGCCTAACATAGATACCTAGCAGATTTAATCTGTCAAACTCACATAACCGTTCTACAACCGTAATCAAAAAAAGGAAGTTAACCAACAACTGGTCTAGCACTTCGATAAAGTCTTGAAACATACGCCATATTTACAATATGGCCAGCTGCCCGTAATATATTCTACAATGTTAATTTTTAAAATACATCGTTAGCCACATATATGACAGATATCTAACAATGCCAGCTAACCGTAATTATTCACGATAGCTTGACTAATAAAAAGTGCAATAACACTCTAACCACTGCAACAGAAACAGAACTTAGCTAGTTAGTCAGCTAAGTAAGCTAACTATGAATTACTCCCAAAGTAGCTTTCAAGCTAATAGTTAGGTGGCTGTCCTACCTGGCCAGCTAGCTAGCACAACATCAAAATATCCACCCTACCTTACATTAACGTCAGCAAACTAGTCACAAATGTCGTAGATTCAACCAAATGCCCCGTTTAAATTCAAAAAGAGAGTTTTTCTAAGTTCTAAAATTACCCTTTCAAAACTTCACTTGGTTGCACCAGAATGAGAACTGAACCTGTGGCACAAAAATATGGCTGTGTAAGTTTTTGAGGCTAGTACCGGATAGTTAAGCTATGTCTCCTTCTCTGCCTAATTAGTTAAGCCTCTTGACTGCGTGTATATAATAAAACAAATTATTTGGATACATATATTTCAATGAGCATTTCAAGCGAGACATATTCATCAAAACCCTTGTGAAAATGTGCATCTTCAGTATAATGAATATATACCGCCTCAGTAACATTTTAATTCAGGCAGTACATGAGGGCACTAAAGTCGATTTACACCATAGAGAGCGTATATAGCCTAGACTAGACAATTCTACGAACCATAGAATTTACAGACAGTCAAATATTTGGCTGGGACTGGACAGGCGATGAAGCGCCCCGAAGTAACGGGAGACAGTCTCTACTGTTTTTTGTTTTATTTTGTTTTTAGTTTTAGTTTTGACACAAAAGTCCAAACAGAGATACAATCATTGGAGATCAGCAATAGCCTTAGCCTATTCTTATAAAGCAATGTTCCTTCATTATTCGTACAAACCACTTATGAAAGAAGTCTTGTTTTTATATTTTTCATATCCAGGCTGTTATTCCAAATATATTTATGCCCTGAAAAGTCATGTTTAGACAGACAGACCAAGAGGTTAACATATGTTTATGAAATTTGGCTCGGTATATATGCAAATATCTGTGAGGAGTTGAAAAGAACGATTGGCTTACCGCACCAGTAAGAGCTCTTATTTTGATAGAAAATGTATCTAAATACAACACGGAAGACAAAATCGAAAGAAGTTTACGGCAAGCTGTGTGGTACATTAACAGTAGCAGCAGTAATTCGCCTGTTCCGCGTTTTCTCTCGCGTGTTTCAAACGAAGCAGAAGAAGAAGGTCTTTCTTATCAGCGCTATTGGTCAAGGTGGTTGGGCTGTATCTTAAGTGGACAATGGCTGAAGGCGAACCTAAAACGAAAAAAATCAAATTGGAAGAAAACAAACTCAGGTAAAATTAGTGCATGCGGGCTTTAATTTCAATGCATCTTTTTGTCCAAGCGTAGTTGAATAAGGACAACCTCATAGAAAGCTAGCCGGGCAGCAGCTTGCTTGCCTCTCTTTCATGATAGCTAGCGTGTGCTGACTTGAAATCACATATCCTGTTATCGCTCATTGCTAATTTTGTTTGGCAAAGTTGATCTTATCTATAGATGTTAGACAAGTAGATCTAAAGAATACAATTTTAAGGTCCGCTCTTGCTAATGTTTTTTACATAGTCGCTGGGCTAGCTAACCATAGTACAATTTGAAAAGAAGATGGTTACCAAGATATCTAACTGATAAGCTAAAAATAGGAGATTTAGGCAAGTTTGTTCTCATACATGTTCTAAGTGATAATTCTGTAGCTGTTGGTTATGTTATCTAACCAATGCGGTTTACTTGGCATGCGAGTGGAATTACAGTGATTTCACGCGGGATGTTTTCCACGTGCACTGGTTGTTATGGTTGCTGTTTATCCCTGAGTCCTCAAATCTGGAATTTGCAAAAGTTTGAGTATATTTGGCATTGATATAACGTTCACTCTCAGTGTCATCGAAGGGTCATATACAACTTTAGGAGCTAATTCTGAATCAACTTTGATGTTTTGGTGCCACGCAGGAAAGTAGTTGAAAGTCCCCCTTTTCTTCACTAAGCGAGTATCACTTGCCAGTTGCTTTGTCGGCTACTGTATAGATAACGAAGATGTGGAGTTACTATCTTACTGTTGTCCTTGTTTTGCTACAGTACATAGCTAGCATATTATTTTGATGCTCGCTTTATAGCAACCAGGGTAATGATTTTAATCGATGTACAATGATTAATTAAGGTACTTTATCTAGGCTATATTAAAATTTAGGCGATGAGTTTCCTTCTAGCATCTTTACCGTCATCTTGTCATCGTTCTGATACGATATGAAACGCATCTGTGAATGTGTTTAGTAACATTACGGTCTCGTACTCAACCTTTAAACTAAAATGTTTAAACAAACAAAACATTTTCGGAACAAAAATAATGACAACCATATAGCCAACCATAACAGAAGCAAATGCTTTTGCCCCTCCTATTTGCTCCAAAACCTTGCTGAGATAGGTAGTTCAGAATGAGAGGAGGTCCTTTTTTTCGGGGAAAATTGACAAAAATTGGTGCAGATTTAAACGGTGGCAGTGTGAGCAGCTTGTCGAACAGGTTTCGCGAGTAATTCTTCTGAAAGCATGCCTGCTGTAAGGTAAGCGATGAATTAACGTCAGGGATGCGAGCAGGTTTTTGATGCTCGTGCACACAGCTGTCTTCTTTAGATTTTTCGCAGACATAAGGATATCGTGTTTTCTGTCAGCGTCTGTCATTTCGAGTAGTCTTAAACCGCGGTATTTCTTAAACGATCAGAAAACATTAAGATTAAAGGGAGGATTACTTGTTGCATTGATTAGTACATGCTTTTATGGACGTGTTGAAAACTTTGTTATTGGAATTTTTCTTCCACAAAACCTTATGTTTAAAACAAGAATAATGCACCGACGCTTTTACATGGGATATTATAATGATCTATGGTGTAACTACTGTTACGCCTTTGGGCTGTCGTTGTTGACTTCTGTTTTCAGCACATTTTAAGACACTGAGGGTGGCTTAGGCCCAAATGTCTGTCTTTTCATTGTCAAACAATAATAGAAACAATTATGAAAGTGTAATGTTGCCAAGCTGTTTATGATTTAAACATTTCCCTTTACAGTGCGTCGATCTCTCTCACTTTTTTTTCTCATGCAAAATTAGCCTAATCATTCATTTTAAACATTTCTGCATTGTCCATATGAAGAATATCCAAACCGTAGCCAAACGCAACTTCTCAGTTTGGCCTTGGCCAAACGCTATCAGCGTCAACGCTGGACTGTAGCTTGATGTTTGCTTTCGGAAATTTGAAGGAGACTGCGCTAGACACGTGTTTACGTAAAGCTTTTTTGTAGAGGCCAAGAGATACAAAGGAATCGCAGGATAATACCGCTGCCTCACACTGCAGTATCAGCGGCGGATCGGCGGTGGTAGAGACACGCGTTTTATATGGGGTGCAGTGTGCCGGCTAACGCACGCTCTCTTCGTCCCTGTCCTGACCGGGTCTCTGCATTTCGCCTGTTATGTAATCCGCTCTGAATTTTTTTCACTTGACTGGATTCTGCCCCTTCCGCCGATGTCCCCGCCGTTGTCTGTCTCGTAGAACCCAGAATATGACCTCAGACACACTGCTGTTTGAAGCCACGCTATCACTTCAGAACCACTTGAACTGCCTGTACTTATTAGAGTACCATGTTAGATCAGACAGCGCAGTTCACTGGCTTGTTTTGCATGGGAGTTATTCATTGGTTATTTACTTGCCGTATGGATTTTTATTGACCTCAGATCTTTTCTAGTCTGTGTCACTGGGAAATGTGGTCGATTGCCAGAGTTGTGTGAGCAGTATTGAAACTGTTATGCCTTCCTTCAGTCAGATGGTCTCATTGAGTGCCTGTGATGAAAAGGCCTGTAGGCTTAATCACATGGCTATCTGCAGATCCCCTCACTGCTCTTTGGTAGTCATTTCAAACAGAGGTGCTGCAGCTCCTGAGACTGTGGCGTGGCGTTGTGTTGTGTGGCGTGGTGTCATTTGAGACGCTCGCTAGAAATCAATGTCAACCAGCTACAGCATTTAACGACACTTTTTAAAGCCACAATGTTTCATTATTCATAGAGGTAAATTTAAGGGTAAGGGTTGAGAATAGAAATGCCAGTTTGTGTGCCAGTTTTAAATGGCCAGTCTGATTTTGTGCATCCACCAAGACTGTGGGCAAAACAAGTAAGCATTTTGAAAAAACATTCCAAAAAACAAAGTCTGTGTTTTAGAACATCATTGCTTTCATTATCCAGTACTGATTGTTACATCACCATTAGAATGTTCAGTTAACATTCAAATCACATATTTTTGATCTAACCCCTCAAAGGATTAATGACTGCACATGTAGGGTGTAACATAGAATGGCCTCAGGGTGCTATGGCAGCATATCTGTGTAAGATTTGAAGAAAGGGTGAAGGAAGGAGGGTTTTAAAACCATGATCCTGGTCTGGCAGTACCCCGACACAGCTCAGAATGGAGCATTCACATGAAGCGACAGGGTGACATCAACATCAGCCCAACTGACCCGATAGCTCTGTGAGCCTCTTCCCACACATCTTCAGCTATAGCATTGACTCTAAAGGTGGGTTTTGAGCCTGCGCTTAAGAACGCAGAGTGTGCCCAAAGCCTAAATCCACAAGGGGGAGGTTATTCCATGAGACAGGAGCTCTGTAGGAGAAGGGTTTGCTGCCCGTTGTAAATTTAATTGTGACTGGAAATTTCAAAGGTCACAAGCCCAGTTCCTAAACCCACTCAAAACCCAGGCTCAAAACCCACCTTTAGAGTCAATGCTATGGCTGAAGATGTGTGGGAAGAGGCTCACAGAGCTATCAGGTCAGTTGGGCTGATGTTGATGTCACCCTGTCGCTTCATGTGAATGCTCCATTCTGAGCTGTGTTGGGGTACTGCCAGACCAGGATCATGGTTTTAAAACCCTCCTTCCTTCACCCTTTCTTCAAATCTTACACAGATATGCTGCCATAGCACCCTGAGGCCATTCTATGTTACACCCTACATGTGCAGTCATTAATCCTTTGAGGGGTGAGATCAAAAATATGTGATTTGAATGTTAACTGAACATTCTAATGGTGATGTAACAATCAGTACTGGATAATGAAAGCAATGATGTTCTAAAACACAGACTTTGTTTTTTGGAATGTTTTTTCAAAATGCTTAGCCTACTTGTTTTGCCCACAGTCTTGGTGGATGCACAAAATCAGACTGGCCATTTAAAACTGGCACACAAACTGGCATTTCTATTCTCAACCTACACCTAAATTTACCTCTATGAATACCTTGGTAACAAAGTAATTGTGGTGGACAGTCGGAATTGATGGTTTTTCGGAATTGCCTGTTTAATGATTAACCAATCAACGTTTTCCCCCCCCCCTCCAGCCAAAATGCACTCTTTGGGATGGGCAACCCCCTGCTGGACATCTCTGCTGTGGTGGACAAGGACTTCCTTGACAAGTGAGTGAGGACACCCCCCCACCCATTCTGGTGTGTGTGACAAGGGCTGTCCTGTTTTGGGATTTCATGCCAACTTCTGCTCTTAATTATTTAATTATCCCATTGATTGTTTGCCTTGCTTTTTTTTGACAAAGTCATGAGTTACAGCTACAGACTGCCCTTGTATCTGTCATAAGAATGTTTTACTGTGGTCTTGTACAGGAGTGAGCCAGTGCTGGTGTATGCAGATGTTGCAGCTGAACGCACTTATGATGGAATAACTGGTTGGAACAAAAGCTAACACAGCGCTTCCCATACATTGATTTGCCCCCGTCCAAAAAGAGTTTTTGTATTTAACTTGGACTCATGGTATGTTGAACATGGTATGCTGAACCACAAAGTTCTTGGAGTTCATAACACCGTGAGGTAATATGGTATTTTGAACACAAGGGAAGTGGTGGAGTTGTTTTGTACTTTTATAAGCATAATTATTGGTCTTTTTTGCATCAGTCAAACCACTTTGGTTTAGTGTCTTGGAGAGACAATAAGCAACCACAATCATAAACCTCATTCATCAGGGGAAACTGCCATTGAACTGCATGAAGCGGCCTTCTCCCCATGTTTTGTTCAGAACACTGTGCGTCTATGTTAGCGGTTTATTTCTGTGAGCGGCTCACTATTGCATTCAATATTTTTTCTTTCAAATGTCGAATTGACATACAGCCAACTCATTTCCCTGTGTGAGCTGCCCACCCCCCTCCCTCTAATGTTGCCAAGTCCGCTTGCGGGTTTTGGGTTCGCTTCAGTTTGGGTGTGTGTATTTTTGGGCTTTTTTTTATTGTTCGATTTTATTGTTTGAAGCTACGCTAAGTGAAATGCCTCCAGCTGTGTTTTCAAAACAAGTCTGTTCTCCCCCTCCCCTCCCTGTACCAAAGGGCTCCATTGCCTCTTCAGATCTGCCAATAGCATGAGCATTAAGGAGTGTGTTGCACAATTTCTGTCCGCACCCCCCCCCCCCGCCCTTCCCAAAAAAAAAGAGACACTGATTCGACCACCACAAATTCGACCACCACCTGTGGGAAACACTATAGCGTACACACTGACACACTAGCACATTACAGGAGAGAAGTTGCACTCTCCCTACAATGACTCTAGAATGACAGTTTCTAAAGATGTAACTCACTCTCCTTGGCATATGCTGTATATGCATGAGTCAGAGGAAGATGCTACGTGTGCAGCTTTAGCTAGGAGACGGCGGGCGCACGTGCAGGCCCTGCCCAGTCCCGCGCTGGGTCTGTGGTCGCCAGTTGTGCTGCCCGCGAGCTTGTTCGGTCGCTCGTTTTTGTTTGTTTGTCGCGGAACAGCATCCTGTGAACGAAATGGTGTCGCTGTCCTTCATTATTTGCCTACTGTCATTCATTTATAAACCGTAGGATTCTGCTTTCATAAAGATTTTGAATATAAAAAAATTTTTTTTTTAGACATTTGGCTACCGTTTTACTGTTTTGCATGTAGTAGCTGTAAGCCTGTCCCAGTGTGGTAGTGGCTTCTGGCAGTGCAGGTGTGTGTTGGCACAGGCGCCTCCATAAAAGCCCCAGCTCAGCAGGCCCTGTGTTACGTCACCTTGCATGCACTCAGCAGACACTCTTATCCAGAGCGACTCGCGCAACTTTCTCACTTTCTGGCGGTAAATCCATTAATGCAGCCGGATAGTTTACTGAAGCAGTTCAGGTTTAGCACGTTGCTCACGGGTGTGACGTGTCTATACAAGCCCAGTTCCCCGCCCATTACATCCTCCCCTTGCGTCGGCTGAGCTGCGCAGTCACTGCACTGCAGGGCTGTGTCATCTGCGCAGCTGGAGCAGGCAGAATGCAGGGGACCAATTAGAGGAGTCCCTGGGCAGATTGCGGGGGACCAATGAGAGGAGCCCCCTGGCAGATTGCAGGGGACCAATGAGAGGACTCGCTGGGTACGGCCTTGGGTGGTGCACGTTTAACAGTTGGGACGGGGTCAGGGGTGAACAGCTGCCCAGACCCCTCCACGTCTCCAATGTGCGTTTCAGAACCAAACGATGACTTGGGGGTGAAGCGGCCCTGGCTGCATAGTTTCTGTAGGGGGTGGCAGTGCAGTGTAATGGTTGAGGAACTGGGCTTGTGACCTTAAGCGGTTCAGTTTCCGGATAGAATACTGCTGTTGTGTCATTGAGCAAAAGTACTTAAGCCGCATTGCTTCAGTATATATACAGGTGTATAAATGAATACTGTGTAAAATGAGAAAGTCATTGCCCTGGATAAGAGCATCTGCTTAATGCCCATAATGTAATGTCATGAATAATTCCCATTCTCAGCAGTGAAAGATTAGGAGATGTTTGGCACTGAGGATTGTGTCACAGTACTCTGGTCGAATGAAGTGTGTGTATTGGTTTGCTTTTCATGACTAAGAAAATAATTATCTGCCTTTTCAATAGAATCTTATTGATTTTAACTGCTACTTGGATTTTCTTTGTGCGAGTTACACAACATCAAATGAAGGTTGATGTGTGATAAGGTCATTCAGTTGGCCTGTAGATGTGAAGATGGTTGGTAATTTAAAACTGCAGATTCATACAGGATTTTCACTGAAGTCCACTGTACCAATGGTGTGTTCTTATCACTGACAGAAACCTTGATTGACGCATTGACCACGCGTTGCTAATAATTAACTTCTCATTGAGTCTGTAAACTTTACCTGGAAATCCAGCATGGTCAGGTTTTTTCACTATAACCTTGGTTTTTCTTGGGCACATGATTTTTATCTTGATTTTTCCAAAATATTGCCTGATTTTTAACATTTTTTAAATTGCACCCACTCTCGTGGTCATGCCAGACTCACTAACCGTGAGGCCTTTCATTTAGACATTTATTCTGATTTGTTTATTAGTTTTGAAAAGTAGCCTGACTGATTCATGCCAGGATGCTGTGCATGGACTCTAGTAAATAAGTGAACTCTCTCTGGGACTGTGAGGGAAAGACCACAGCTGCACACTTCTCACAGAGGGGGAAAATGTTGGTTATTTTTCCAGGCAGAGGGTGCTTCTCAATAACCGTTCTTGTCTGTTCTTGTGTTCTTGGAATTGTGGTCTCCCACGGAAACTCGGCGAGAACGTTCTTCACGAGAACTCAGTTCCCAACTTGGCGTTCTTGGTATTGAGAAACGGCCAGAGACTGACTTGTTCTGATCAGCATGACCTTTGACCTCAGAGCTGCAGAACGGTGGCTCTCCAATTGTGGCTCACATCGTTCAGTAGATTAGTGGTCCGAAAAGAGGCTTATGGGGAAAAAATAGACAGTTGCTGTTATTTATATATGCATTGGCATACATAATAACAGACCTCTTGTTTGGTGACCTCAGAAATGCTGTGACTACTGCTAATACAGAGCCCAGTCTGTGCTTCATTTATAGCTGTGATGTGGTGTGATGCTCTACTACATGCTTTTGCACAGTGTGACTGGCTGTAATGCTGTGTGATGCAGTGTGAAGTCCTGTGACTGGCTGTGACGCTCTTTGATGCACTATGACGCACTGTCACTGGCTGATGTGCTGTGATGCTGTACGATGTGCTCTGGTGCACTGTGACTGTCTATGATGCTTTATGATGCGCTGCGATGCGCTGTGACTGATGTGCTATGATCCTCTACGATGTGCTATGCTGCACTGTGACTATGATGCGCTACAATGCATTATGACTGTGATGTGCTCTAATGCACTGTGACTGATGTGCTATGATGCTCTATGATGCGCTACGATGCACTGTGACTGTGATGTGCTATGATGCACTGTGACTGACTGATGTACTATGATGCTCTACAATGCATTATGACTGGCTGTGATGTGTTATGATGCTCTATAGCACGCTATGCCGCACCGTGACTGCCTGTGATTTGCCATGACGTGCCGAGGCCACTCCCCCCGTTGGCTGCCGTCTGCGAGCCAGACCAATGGCGAGAGTGGGGTTTAAGCCGGGTCCTTTCTGCAGTTCGGGACTTTTTTTGAAAGAAGTTACCCCGCTGAGGCGGGACGCAGGCTTTTGTCAAATTTGGCAGCTGTCACGCGTGCTGTAAACCGTAGCACTGGAGAGAGGAACGGGGCAAGAATGCAAGAACACTGACCCTTAAGCGCATTTTTCGCTGTGTAAGCAGGGCTAAGCTCCCTTCCTCTCTGCTCACTTAATATTCTAAATTTACAGCCCCCGCTGGAGGCCTGGTATTCTTCATTTTGGTTTTCACTCAGAAAGGTTTCTTTTTTTCTCTTTTAAACAACAAAAGTCCCTTCTCTAATAACAAATCTTAATTCAGCTTGTTGTTTTGGCCACTGGCCTCTGGCTAATATGCAGTGCTGTAAGGACTGCGAGCCCCCCCCCCCCCCCTTATTGTTCAGAAGGTCAGTGGTTTGGATCTTTGAACCGGTTTGCTATTGCAAGAGCTTAAATATTTCTCTAAGTCCAGGAACGTTGCCCTGAACTAGATTAAGGCAGCTCTTTTCCGATTGAACCAAACCTTATCTTGTTGAGGTAAATGCAGAACACTGCGTTTTGGAAATGCACAATATCTCAACAGCCTCGTTCTGTTCCCCTGCTTTTCTTCAATGTAAGTTTGGGAGGGTCTGTTTCCTTTTGTGTTCATTTGAACAATGACTGTGAAACACACACACACACACACACACACCCGCATGTCTGTAAATGTGCGTTTGTGTACTTCCCTCTTTGGCATGCGATGTTTAATTAGATTGTTGATGAGCCGCCAGGTTAGGGTAAGTGTCAGATGCACTGCTTTCATCTCCAGCCCATTCCTGCTGTAGTGTGCATGTGGTGCTGAAGCTGTTTCTTTTGCTTCCAACAGGTTTGGACTGAAGCCGAATGACCAGATACTGGCCGAGGACAAGCACAAAGCGCTGTGAGTTTATGTTTCAACTCCCTGCCCAGTCAGATCACACCAGCAACCCCCACCCACCCCCCCACCCCCCCCACCCCCCCGCTCATGTAGGACATGTTTAGCATGGGTGGCCTTTGCCCCACTTCCCCTGTTAACAATTATGCAACTACTGTCTGGTGCCATTTGTATTTATTAATTTTTTTAACGGTGTCTGTATGTGGATTGATGTTGTCGTTCCGTTCAGTTTTGTGTGTACCTCGTGAGCTGATGAGGAAACGCGATTGTAAGACAGAACACTTCCTCTGAGCCTGTATCTGTAAATTAGGAGCGTTACATGGCCGCGCCCCCGAGGCCCCAGATGGGTATCAGACTGCGCTTCCTGGTGTCATTGCGCTCCTGATATCTGTTCCATCCCAACCCCCCCGCCCCCCCCCCTTCCAAATTGTACCCCCCCTCCACGCCCACCAGTGCGGCTGACCTCTTTGCTGGCTGGTCTCCTCTATGGCCTTGCTGGTCTTGTGTTGTGAATGATAGCTAGCCGCCAGCATTTAATACCCAACTTGGATGAAGTGGCAGAACGCCGTGGTCCCTGGAGGTCTGTGGACATGAGAAGGCGCTAGAAAGGGGAATGGGAACTTTTTCCCAGAAGCCCCCACCATGCCCCCACCACGCCCGGGAGACTTCACTGGCTGGTGTCAAATGCCCCCCCCCCCCTCACCTCACGGTGTCACATGACCATCAAACTCTTCCCAGACATTGGCAGGGAGAGACCTGGAGGATGGAAAGACTCTGCTCTTGGCTTGTTGGTGCTGCAGGTTTAAAAGGGGAAGGCGTGAATTTCAGACAGAATGATGCCAGAAGGTGGGGAGTTGGAGCCGGGTGCCGTCCAGGCCAGGGCTGATGTCTGTTTTCAGTTTGCGTTGTCCTTTTGAGGATCTGCGAGCTGTGGGCTAAATGAGACTCCTCCACAATTACATTACCCCAGAACAATCACATTATTTGTGTTAGCTGGGCCTCCATTCATGCTGCACCATGTGCAGTAGACTGCGTGCACAGACAGGAACTTAGACTGGGACGTGCGATAAGGTCAGATTAATGTATCGAGCTCATGGCTGATAATATACAGTTACACATTGTTCCTCTGAAGCAGTCCAGTCCTGTCCACAGTCATATGCTGATTATCTTACCTTTCTGACTTCTCTGGCTTCCTTTGCCCTTCACAACACCCCAGAATTAGCCTCAGAAATTGAGTTTGATTCAGTCTGTCTGTTACGGTACCGTCCCCAATCTGCTAAATTTAGAGCTTTTTTTCCCCTCTGGCACATTGTGCGGAAAGTGCCGGAAATAAAAGGCAGAGTCCTCCCGCTTCGAAATGCTGCCTTGGCCGCTGTCTGGTATTTGCAAAAGGCTGGTGTGAGTCTGGACACGCCGTGTGTGAACTATCGCGCTTTAATGCACACTTTTTTATTTCCAAAACAAAAGCGTTGAAATGAAGCACTTCGAAAAAACAAACAAAAAAAACCATCCAGTATAACCGCACAGCATGATATAGCACATCACTACACAGTGCTGCCTCACGCACACAGTGTAGCCTAGCGTGGTATGAGACGAGATAACATAATATCGGTTAACATTGCGTAAGATAACAATAGCATTGCGAAACACAGCGTTCGCATAGCATAACCAAGCATAACGTAAACAAAACGAATGGTCCTTGCAAGGGCGGACTGAATCATGTTCAGTTTTCCCAGGGTTTCCTCCTTTCACAGAACAGGCCCCGTGTGTCCTGCCTCGAAAACCCAGCCAGTCCGTTGTCGCCAGTGACAGGAGTGAGACGTTCTGCACGAGAGGAAAGAGTCCAGTTAAGAGGATGTCATTCGTGTGGTGTGGACCTGCAGTGCGGAGGAGAACTGTAGGCATGGGAGTCGGATCAGAGCAGCTTCAGAGAACAGCTAGCACAAAAATGTAGATGTTCCTGTTCCTGTTGTTGACTGTAAATATTTTTAACTGTATTTTCGGCATAGGCTGGCGAAGGAAGTGCAATTTCCACAGAAGCCAGTATTGTTTTGGAAAGTGACATTGTTCCCACCCCCCCTTAGATCATGGCTGCTATGCTCTGTTCCTGGACATCTACCATCCTGTAGGTTTTAATTTCAACCCTTATTTGGCACACTTGATTATACTACTTAGGAGCTCAAAGAGATTTCTAGCTGTCAAATGGGTTGTGCTTTGTTAGGGTTGGAGTGAAAACCTACAGGACTGCAAATCCCCAGGAACAGGATTGGGCAGCCCTGCTCTAGCTGTTGAATGGGATGTGTTTTGTTTGGGTTGGAGTGAAAACCTACAGTACTGCAAATCCCCACTAACAGGATTGGGCAGCCCTGCTCTAGCTGTTGAATGAGGAGTGCTTTGTTAAGGTTGAGTGAAAACCTACAGGACAGCATATCCCCAGGAACAGGATTGGGCAGCCCTGCTCTAGCTGTTGAATGGGGTGTGTTTTTTTGGATTGGAGTGAAAACCTATAGAACAGTAGATCTCGAGGAACAGGGTTGGGCATCCATGGCTTAGAGGATTTGGGTTTTTCTCTCAAACGCAAGAACTACAAAGCTTATACCTGAAGACCTGGAAGAGCCCCCTTCCCTTGAAATACTGTGAATAAAAACTCAGGAATGGGTACATGAAGTATTTTACCTTCCGTACAGGTGATGCGAGGCATTTAAAGGTTTTTTTTACGTGTGGCACAGTCGCAACGGCGTCATGCAGACTGTGACATGCCCCAGTTTGGTCGAATCTGATCGTGTGTTTTTTGCTCACCTGGAAGACTTCTGCAGCTGCACTATCTTATCAGAGGGTTGCTTACATCACCCTCGGACTCTTTCATGTGCTGGTGAGCGGCAGCACACAAAGGGAATACTCTGTGAAAAGCCGATGTCAAAAATGCCGTGTCTGAGGTTCGAAGCGACCCCGTTTTGACTGACGCGTAAGCAGAATCTGAAGAAGCCCAAGCAAGCGCAATGCGGTGATGTAGCCCTGTATCATCAATTATCCTAATCTTCAAGGCCTGTCATCTTGTGATGTTCTTGTCCATGCCACCCACCCCTAGCCCTAGGTCCCACAGTGCCAGTGCATTTATCCAATGAACAGTGAGTCAGGATAGCAGTGATTTTCGCAGGTGCGCTTCTCCAAAACGACGATGAGAACGCCGAGGACGACTAGGCCGTCCGCAGGCATTTCTGACAAGTGTCAATACAAAGTATAAAAATTCCAACCAGCGGGAGATGACCGTGCTCAAACCGAGAGTTTCCAATCAAGTGCCGTTTACTGAGGGGAGTATGCAGTGACCGCAGTGCACCGGGCAAAGCATGACAGAGCAAATACTGAAGGCTGTTACAGTGTTATCTTTATATTCTGCAGGGCTGTGCGTGAAGGTCTATCAACAGAAACCGAGACGGAAGTACACAAGGCTGTCTGTAACCTGAATCCGCCGCAGAGGAACATTCGATATAAAATTGGCTGATATTCCTCACACCGACTGAACCACTTGGGGCTGGCTCTGTGCTAGCATTTTTTCTAAGGAGCACATGTGCTCTTAAGTTGAAAAATGTAAGACCACACTAATGCTTCCCAATTAGTGGATGCGCTCCTAAATGATTTTTTTCCTGTCAGCACACATCAATTTTCAGCAGCAAATGCTCCTAAAATGGGAGCCCTGCCACTCTGGGTTTGTTTCTTCTTATTGCATCAATTTCAGAATCATTGATTTTTTCCCCCCTTTTAGCTGGGAAGCTAATAGCACTTGAATAGAAGTAGAAATCAGTCCTTGTGAATTCACGCCATTTGGACTGTAGAATGTGCAGGCTTTGGATGTGTGGCCAGTGAATATGAAGTTATTATTATATTTATTAACCCTGTGTGATCTGCAACCACATGGTATGCAGTTCATTTTAGGTCCTTGCTGATGGTAGTGCTTTGTTTGGGACGATTTCTTTCTGTGGATTTTATATATTATATTGATTATACAGTTTACATGTCTATTCTGTTATTCATGGATCTATGCTATTCACCCAGCTGTAAGAGCATATGCTAATGAACGCTTTGAAGTGCGACGTGAAGGTCACGCGGTGTCCGCCTATGAAGGTTTTGTCTGAGAAGCGGCATCAGGCTGTGGTGTGCGAGTCAGAGTCGCAGTTTTCCTTTGAGGCGGGCCGGGGGATTCCAGGCGCCGCGGAATCCGCGCGTGTTTATTTGTGCGCTGTCGTCGAGATGCTCGTTCGCGTAGGACCGGCCCGTGCCTCGTCATCTGCGACCCAAGCGTGGTGTTCGGTTTACACAGCTGTGCCGGCCCGTTTGGCCACGTTACACGCCCTTCTTCAAAGACGTCCGGGGCGTTTTGTTTCTTCCCCCACTGACGCACCGCTAGCGTTAGCTGCCTTAATGTCTGTCCTTTAATTCGAAGCGCATGTTGCGGGGCGGGCTTCTCAAATTTTCCGAGCAATGCAGAAAACAATAACAAGAGACGGTTTGGGGGAATTCTTAATAAGGAAAGGTTAAACCTTTCCTCAAGGCTTTCTGGAAATCTTGCTAAAATCAGCTTTTCTGTGATTAACTGTTTTAATAAACAATAATGGTAATAAAAAAGAGTAAAAAGGAAATGAGTACAAAATAAGAGGTTATTGAAATCTTTATCACGCTAATGGCGCTACCATAGCAACCGAGGCAGCAGGTGGTGCTATGCTGAGGTAAGGTTACTCTTTATGATCCTTGTACACGATCTGCTTGGGCTGTCAGAGCACGCAGCGGTCCGAGTTCACCTTTGTGCCGTGTTTCCTGTATTTCCTGACCACAGACGCGCATCCTGCACAGGAAACATTCGAGCAGCATGAGCAGCTTGACTGGAATGACGGCATTTGATGAAGTGTGTCCTCAAGAGGAGTGCCGTGGTTTTTCTGTGGCGCTGTATTAGAGGTGTGGTTGCTCAGCGATGTCATCCGCATGCCGACTGCTCTGCCACGTGGTGCAGGAGTTAATGAGGTATTAATAATCGTGGGGAAATACCTACAGGCGTTCGTAAGCACACGGGGAGCGCAAGCTCTTGTACAGTTGGCATCGTTCAGAGGTAATGATAGGGTGAAGACCACACTGACAGTACAAGGTATCTGCTGACATAGACAGTGTAACTACTGCTTACATGACCTTGTTCACGTGGCAACTGGAAACATGACTAATGCAGTGATCTTGTCAATGCAAATTAAGTTGTGAGGTCAAGACAGGTCTGGGGGGAAAAATGTGAATGCCACTAGTGCCTTACAGTGAGTGCTACTGATGCTAACATGACACAGCATTGAAAAATCCTCAGTGAAAAGGAGAATTACTCCTCACTTGGCTCACATAGAAACATGATATAACCATAACCATCCAGAGTTTCTAGTCTAGTCAATACAAGAGGAGCAAACATTACAAAGTGGTCGATATACAAACAGAAACAGTCTTTGCAGACTTGTCAATACGAACAGAATGACAACTTATTCGTAGTGATAAGGAGTGAGATAATAAAACGTGGCCTTCCTTATCAAGTCGGGCAGCTATCATATCACATCCTAACCTGCAGTTTATCATTTCCCTGGATCTGGTCTCTGATTGGCTGGGCCGAGGGAGTTTAATAGGACGGACAGGCCAATTGGCAAATGGCTGAGGATATTGTGGAGGGATGTGGTCCAGGTAGTCTGGTGGGGTAGGATGAGCAGTGGCTGGGCTGTTGAACGTGCCTGCCGTCCGTATGATGTGACTAATACTGCCTTCTCAACCTCTTAACACAGCCCACGCTGACTACAATCCAGTAGCCAACAGTAGCAGGGCTCTACTGTGTTTACTGCAAAACTTACTCTGTGAGCACAGCTACTAATTGGGATCCATGACTGCACTCAACATTTTTCATCTTAGGAGCGCATGTTTTCCTTGGAAACAATGTTAGCGTGGAGCCCTGCTGTCTTCTCTCCCTACCCCAAGCGACGCTGCAGCCCAGCATTCTAGCTTGACTCCTCTTTGGACCTCGATTCAAACTCGTTAACTGATCTACACCAGACCTGACCTCCGGGGGCTGGCCTTTCCCTGGATTTCTGTGCCAGTGGCCGTCCTTAAAAGGACGAATCCGTTTCTGGATGTTTTTAAGTAGCCTTTTTGCATTTCGTGTATGTTTTTGATTCACCCCAGGCAATTTTTGTGTGATATTCGATGTGGTATTTTGGATACTTGCGGAACTTTCTCATGACCTGCCGGCTGCACAGTGGCTGGAATGGGGAAGGCGTTGGCGTTTGTGTGGTAACCGCGTTTGTGAGAGAAGTACCCTTCCAGTTTAGCTGCTCGTTTTTGACACCCCTTGTGGTATCGCACTTCCTATTTTACGTATGGAAGTGCGAAACCCATTGGCACCAAACCTTTTCACTTTCAGACCATCCACTGCTGTTATGCCCTTGAGGCAGATGGCTGCACTGATTCAATAAAGAATCGACCTGCTTTGAATGTGGCTGATATGCAAAATGTCAACTGGAGACTTTTGAGAGAAGGAGAAATCCTGTGTTATTCACATGAGGAACAGATTCCTTAATAACTACCGACTTCATCGAAGTCTTTCACTCCAGGGAATCTCTCATACCATTACAAGGAACTGTTTACCACCAGGTGTGAATGTACTGTAGTCATGTGTAAGACCATTGTCACTACGTTCGTTTTCATGCTCGGAACCGAATGCGCAGATGAGACGTTTTGCTCTTCTATACTCTGTCCTGTAGGGCATCCTGTATAAACCTGATTGTTTTTCGTTGCCTTTTCTTTGCCTTTGGAAACGCTCTGGGCTCCCCCCTCTTATCAACGCACTTTGCCCAGGAACGACTGTCCTTAGAGTGATGAGGACAGAGCAGCCCTGTGTAACCTTTATGGGGCTGACTCTGGAAGCAGAACAGCGCCCCCTGTGGGATTCTACCATCGGTGCAACTGCGAGTGCAAACAAGTGGATAAGGAGTGCCTGCACATTGCACATAATTTAATGCATAATATGTGCATTACATAGTTTCAGATGATGTTGTATCCGTTTGTTTTACTTTATTCATTGCTGATGTATTTTGTTTGAGATATCAATATATGCGGAATGTTTTTAGCCTAGGATAGTTTGTCATAATCGAATACTACTGTAGCACATTTGCAGTTGTCATTGTTTGCAGTGTTCCTGACCCCCCTTGACCTTCTGTGGATACAATGTGTTCCTGTACAGACAAGATGTTTTATGAACCCTTACGGCCACTAAATTTAGAGTTCATGATATGCGAACACTTTTACCCTGGGGCACATTTGCACACGAATGCCATAGCTTGGATACTCCAATCTGACCCCCCAAGGCCAGCAGTGCTGCTGGTTTTCTTTTCGATCTAATAGTTAATCGATTGATTAATGTCCCTGGATTGGCCAGAGATTCCACATATATGATGTTCCAGGTCTAAATCCATCCCTGATTAGAGGGTGAGAATGAAAACCAGCAGAATAACTGTCCTTGAGGCCCAGCTTTGCATTTATTTTGTCTCTATACTTAAGTGTTTATTTATGCGTTTGCACATTTTCTTCTGCAAAATGAAGAAAAAGCTACACTAATGTGGGGGGAAAAAAACTAGCTGAAATTTTAGCATTATTGCAGAGCATTCTAAATGGCTCAAAGCTTGCCTTTTACCATGTGATTACTGCGCGGTTCGGTGTTGAAAATGCTCTTTGTGGTAATCAAAGATGAAAGCATATTTGAACAAAGAGCACGTTGTTCCATTACCTAGTTCCCTAAAAATGGGAATTTAAAAAAAGAAAAAGTTTCCATGAGGCGCTGCTCTTTGTGTCTGTAGGTCTGTTTATTTAAAAAAGACCATCAGTTTATCGTAGTGTGCTAGCAGGAGGGCTTAGCGAACCCAGTAATGAAACGGTGCTCTGTATCAATGAAGGTCTCGGCCTCTTTATAAAGTGAGGAGATTTTGCAATTTTGAAACAAAACGTGAGATTTTATCATTTCTCATGAGTTTATTATTTCCCCGTGGAAGGATCCCTTGAACAATTCTGGAGCGTTTGAGAAAAACTACAACTCCCTATAGGTGGCAGTGAAAGCTCATGAAATGCAAGTGGGTTTTTTTTTTTGGAATGGCAGGCATGTGTTTCTTAGTCTTAGTCTTAGTTTTGCACGGCACTTGTCATACAATGAGTGTTTTCCCACACTGTGAAAGAATGAACTTATAATTAAGTCTAGTTCCTGCATTATAATCTGAAATCCATAAATACCGTTCTTAATTGCTGTTTACAGTACAGTTCACAAGACGTGGCTAAGCAGGTTTCGCGATCAGAAAGTATACACAGAACCGTCACAAATTATGAAAAAGCTGTGCTTGAAGAAGTTTAGTGCTCTTTAAACGTTTATCTGTGCCCATTTCTTCTGTTGTTGTTTCTCGGGGCCATTGTCATCTGTAAAAATGTATTTGAAAACGGTTGTCTTCTTGACCTTGAGCGGTAACATTATGTGACCGTTAGTAATTTGAAATGATGTATACAAGAAAAAACCGTTGTTGACCAGGTCTGTCCTTTTAACATGTACTATGTTAGCAGTATTCCCGTGTGGCCACCAGGGGGCAACCTTGGCCCAGGTTTCTCAGTAGGGTGAGTAAAATAATCTCTCTCTGCCTGAGCAGGAGAGCCAGCAGGGCTGAACTGATTGCAGTCGCTGGGGCAGGCCAATTTCCCCCTGCTGTGGTGTGGCTGCAGTAATCTGCAGTAGCTGCTGCATTTTTCCTCCTCTTCCTGATCCCAGGGAAAATAAGTGCTTTTTTATTATTTGCTACCATGAAGATGTGCATTTGTAGGTTTTTCTGATCCTAAGGGCGGTTCATGATCCATCCTGACCTTTCAAATGGAGGTTGAATGCTTGCTTTTTTTTCATTTATCAGAAGGGAGGTCTAGTTTTATGGATTTCCCCTTCCCCCAGTCATTATTTATTTTTATTTTTTTTGAATCAATAAAAATATCTTGACTCTGAAAGCTTGTGTGCATTCTTGGTGTTAACTGTTCTCACAACATTTTCTTCAAACTTGTAAGGAGTGTGATGTTAAAAAAAAAAAAAAGTAAAGACGAAACCGGGAGTGTGTTTGGTAGCACACACAGGGTGTTACTGTGCTGATGGTGTGGTGTTACTAGAGCAGCCGTGCGTGCTACTGCAGATCCATCTCAGCTGTGCCTTTCCTGAAGCCCTTTCTTTTGTTAGAAACAAATAATGAGAAACGAAACAAATCAAAATGAAACACTAAGTAAATAACACATAAACATCACGCACGGGTCCTGGAGGTTTGCCAACAATTTTCTCTATAAAGAGCTATATTGCAGAGGGCTAATATACTTCTTTACCGCCTCCACCTCTGTAATGGCAGGCTTGCCCTGTATGCTGTATCACCCTCCACTGCACTGTGACCTGCTCCAGTGAGGTCAGGGTCCATTAACGATATGGTCAGTGCAGATCGACTCTGTAGCCTTTCTGATGTAGAGGCCAAATACATTTTACATATGGCGTAACACTGGTGAGGGAATCATTTGCCAAATTGACCAGTGTGGGGGGGTGGGGTGGGGGGGTTCACAGTGGGAGTCGAGGCAACTGTGTTCCATGTAGGCGGACGTGAGTGTGTGTGTGTCCGTGCACGCACGTGTGCATCCGTGTGTTTGGGAGTCTGCACACATGTAGCAATGTATCACCGTGGCTGTATATGTGCATTTTTTTTGTGCCTACATACTCTATGTGCATTTGTGTGTTCATGGTCGTGTGTATCTGCGCACACACACATGTATATGTGTCTGCATGCATGTCTGTGTGCGAGAGTGATTAGTTCAGGTTATGTACCTTGCTTAAGGGTGATATGACTGTGCCCTGCTTTCAGCTTGTCAGTTTAAATGGGTTCACCCAAACCCAGCTCCTCCCACCTGCCCAGATGGCCAATGACGTGAGTGCTTGTTACATTTAAGAGCAGCAGCAATAAACACTCACAGTGAGAGGTCCTGGTCTCTTTGGAGTTATTTCTGAAGTGTATCACACATGCGGCGATGTCCCGAATTTGCACTCTGGGTGAACGAGGGCGAATAAGACCCTGCTGTCGAGCGCCGTGCCGCGGTTCCATTAACGGCCACCGGGGGGCGCCTCAGATCGATCTCCGCTATGCCACCCCGCTGAAATGAGGCTGAAGATGAATGCGAGGCTGGACCGTCAGGCTTGTTTTCCTGTAAGAAACGGTGTATATTTTTGTCTCCCTCGGAGTGCTTCGCGATGCCTAACTGCCCTGCTCCTTGCCAAAATGGACAGCCGCCAAATCTCCCGTCGCTGTGTTTACAGCAGTTCCTCAGGCCCGCTGACATTTCCCTCCCTAAATTCTGCCCGTGTCAGACTCTGTTTATCAAAGGATTAAAAGCCAGGGAGCGTTGCTTCGCATGGAGGTTAATGTCTCGTGCACGCTGCTCGCAATTTGCTGGGAAGAGGCTGATGCAATCCGATTTTTTGACATCCTGCAGTGCATCTCTTCCACCAGCAGGTGGTGCCAGAAACAAAGCTGTGCTTTTTTCCGTGCAGTGGCCCCGCAGCCTGAATGATTGCAGTGTTATTGTGGTGCATTTTTGGAACAGGGGTTGTAACATGCTAATCTGACTGTGGCTGCTAGCAGCTGGCTGCAGGTACATTTTGTTAAAAAATTTTTATGCTCTGATGACGACTTGGAGAACACGACTTAAGCCTGCCGACATCTCAGCCGGCGTGAAAATGGGATGGATTTTCGCAAAATGCTTTTCAAAAAGAAACGCGCCGTGAAGATGTTTGGGTGGGCACGTGTTATTGTGTTGCCATGGTGGTGAGCATGGCACTTGGGACAATGAGGAGACCCCGGTTAGCAAACGCTAAACGGCAGACAGATGAGCCGTTAGCCGCGCACTGCTAAAGCAGCTCGCCGGGCGTTCAGGTTGTTAGCTGTGCGCCGCTAAAACGCTCTTAGTTTGGTTACTTGACGTCCTACGTTTCGTGGGATTTGTTAGCTGACAGTGACCCGTACCTAAGGTGCATTTCAGGCCCATCATCCTGGAAAGAGTCCGCTCTGCATGGTAGATTTAATGTTAAAAAAGACTGTGGTGAATCATTTTGTTTGTTTGAACGGGTGCATTAAAAAAAACATCTTTGCTGCAAATGCATCTATTTATAAACACAGGCAGATTCAGCCTTGAGCAGAGCCCGGGAGAAGCACCATAGAGTGCAGCTTTCCGCCGCGGTGAAACGGGGCTATCGATTTTAAACACATCCTCTGCATTCTCTGCTTTGAATGGAATTAGCCAACTGTTTAATTTGAAAAAGAAACTAAAGCGGTCCGTTACGTCTCCTTTTTTGGCTTTTGGTGCTGCCTCCGCTCCAGGAAGGATTCTGGCTGTTCGGAACGTTAGGCGCCGTCAGACTGTGGGCTCGGGGCGGGGCGGGGACCGGGGACAGACGGGAGGTCAGCGGTCGCTCCAGTCACCGCTTCATATTATCACGCCTCCTTTGGGAACCTTTCTCCAGATGACCTGTGACTCTGGGATCCAGGCTCCCTTCTCCCCCTGTCAGCAAGCGCTGTCTGAGATTTCAGCTCTCAGCAGAGAACCTGGTCCCCAGGTTGAGTTCAGCAAGAGCGGCTTCACTCTCTGTGCGGAGAAACGTTCTGTGTGCTCAAGCAAACGCTGGGCTTCGGGTTCTCTTGCCAGCATTAATAGGCCTAATCTGAGCCATCCTTTTAAATTTGGGGCTGGAAGTTGTTTTGGAAATTTGTTACTGAAATACTTAAAGTTCGTGTCAAAGTACAGAGAAAGGCAGGCTGGACGGATGCCCAGGTTTCCGTCTGAATTGATTTGCGGCCTTAGGCTTTTCTAAAACAGAAAGAAAATAAGAAGAAAAGTTTTCCAGACTGTTAAGGGTGGGGGTAAAAGGAACAGTTTTTTCCAGGCTGTTAAGGGCAGGGGTAAAAAGAACAGTTTTGCAGGCTGTTCAGGGTGGGGGTAAAAAGAACAGTTTTCCAGGCTGGTCAGGGTGGGGGTAAAAAGAACAGTTTTCCAGGCTGTTCAGGGTGGGGGGTAAAAAGAACAGTTTTCCAGGCTGTTCAGCGCTGGGGGTAAAAAGAACAGTTTTCCAGGCTGTTAAGGGCGGGGGTAAAGAGATCAGTTTTACAGACTGTTAAGGGCGGGGGTAAAGAGAACAGTTTTACAGACTGTTAAGAGCGGGGGTAAAGAGAACAGTTTTACAGGCTGTTCAGGATGGGGGTAAAAAAATAACAGTTTTCCAGGCTGTTCAGGGTGGGGGGTAAAAAGAACAGTTTTCCAGGCTGGTCAGGGTGGGGGTAAAAAGAACAGTTTTCCAGGCTGTTTAGGGTGAGGGGTAAAGAGAACAGTTTTACAGACTGTTAAGGGCGGGGGTAAAGAGAACAGTTTTACAGACTGTTAAGGGCGGGGGTAAAGAGAACAGTTTTACAGACTGTTAAGGGCGGGGGTAAAGAGAACAGTTTTACAGACTGTTAAGGGCGGGGGTTGTTCCCTGAGTAAAGCCTCTGAAACTCTGCCGAGTTTCACACATGCGCAGCCCTCCCCTGATTGGACGGTGAGCCTGATTGGCGGGCGGCCCGGCGGTGATTAGTGTGCTTGCGGGGGCTGATGAACAGAACGCCGAGGAGCGGCGGGCGCCGTGGCGATCATTAGCGATGAGTCGCCGACCCCGCGCGCGCCCGCTTGCCGGATCATTCCGGGCCCACGCTGCCGCCAGTCAGCGAGGCCGCGCCCCCCCATTCCCACAGCTCCGCGCGTCTTTTCCGGGGAGCGTCGGCTGGCTCCGTTTCCTCCGTGTTGTGTGAAGGGGGAGTTGATTACAGAGTCAATCAGGCTGGATCTGCTAGCAGTTAGAACGGACATCGATTAGGCCCGCAGTGTGTAGGGCCCTATAAGATCAGTTTGTCTTCTTTCCTGGGTTTGGTCACCTTGATCATCATGTAAGGGATAGCCAGGCACTGTGGGACTGGTACTGTTAACGTTTCTTGAGGGCTTGACTGTTTTTTTAGCTGTCACAGCTAGCATGTTGCCAAATTTCTGAATTTTAGGACGTATTTTCATCGGGCGCCAAGGCCAAATCAGAAAGCAATAAGGCCAAATTCAAATATGACTGGGTGGGGAGTGGGGGGGCAACATAAGGATCGGCTGCCATTTTTGATGCTCCCTCATTCACATGAGTTCCATTACCTTCTCCGCAAGTACCCCCTTCATTTCTTTTCTGTCGTTGCCATGTCACGGTATGTTGGGTCAAGAAGTGTGGCTTTTGACACGAGCCTCTGTTGCTTCCAGGTGGCCCTTCCCCTCGAGTGCTGACCGCCTGCTGTTGGTGGAACTTCCCTAGCATGCCCTTGAACACTAGCTTCTCACAGCGGAAAACTGCAGCTCAGAACTGGGTTATATGAGTCCCGCAGCATCTTCCACCTGGCACTCCTAACACTGCGTTTTCAGCTGTTCTCAAAAGGCCTCTGAAAGGCTCATCTGTCTCCCCCGTTCCTGTTGAAGCCGTAGTTTTTCCGAGGATAAAATTCCGCATGCACCAGGTGCCATCGGCTGCACAGAAAGCACCGGGGGCTAGTGTTTCAGGTGCTGTCTGAAAGTGCTCCCGTTACCTAATTTTACCGGCACCTTCTGGAAGCTGAGCCAACACTGTCTGGTTTAGGCTTGCTTTTGACGTTTTGGATTGAGGGGAAAAAACCGAAACGATCCAAACCGGAGATGTTACTTTTGGCTCAGACACTAGAGACATCATCTGTTTCTTTTTGTTCTGAGTCATTGAAATTGGCCCGCTATGGGTGTTTGATTGACAAAGGCCCTCCTCCTTTTCCACTTACAGATGGGCAATCTGATCAGATCCCATGTGAACTGATGTCAAGTGTTTTTACGAGTTTGAGGAATGAGTGTAATGGGAACATTGTCTCCAGTGCAAAACTGTAATTAATTTTGCAGTTTCAGCTATTATTATTTTTATGGCGTATTCATATGTGGATAAATAGGCTGCCCATTATCCCCATTAATTGTCGAAGATTATACTCTCATAAAGATGAATAATTGCATGAAATCAAATAAATTGTAATTATAATTTTAAGATCACCCAGAAAATTATTTATTCAGCCAATTGATGGTGAGCAGAATTTATGGTAGTAATTTAGTCATGGCATTAAAAAAATTATCCCTGTTGATAAAGAATTTTTCAATGTCTTAGGGGGACGTGTCACCATTGTAAGCTAGTATACCAGCTACCGGTGTTGTGACAAATAGACCTACCCCTCAGGATGACCTACCTAATTATGTTATGCACAACACTGTCAATCACAGTTAACCCCACCTGAAGTCTATGTAATGTATGTTTTTTCTGTTATTTAAGTTGTAAACTTATTCTTGAACCTGGTAATGCCCCCTTGTTGAGTTATAATGTTGCGAAGGATATCTTGCTAACAGTAATTGTCTTACCGCTAGCTCAAGATTAGCCCCTTAATCAAACTGCATGTTTTGTATTCCTCTGTAGTCTGATATTAAATTTAAAACACAAATAAATCGTATCTGTGGAATATTTCCTCTCGGCCATTAAGTGCTTGGGAAAACTTTTTTTGGGGGGGGGGGGGGGACATGAGAAGATCTGTTTGGGTTTCCAGACTGCCTGAGCTACTTTCTGGACTGGACTGTTCTGATTCCTGTGGTGTGAATAACCCAAAAACAGGTGTGATGAGTGCCTTATAAGGTGCCTGTGAGAAGTTATTTAACGCCCTGCGTTTGTATTCATTGTCATGACGACTTCTCTTCTGACGACAATGTCACATGCTCGGTTTGGCAGGAAGCGCAGCCCGGCGCAGGAGAAGGTTGTGTTACGCGGTTGTGTCACAGCGTAGACGTACGGCACGCAACGCAGCGCAACGCAACGCATCGCCTGGCTTTAACTGGGAAATCAGGACATCCGACCGACATCTTTGAACTCCACCCCTCTGGAAGGCGCTTCAGAGCACTGAGCACGAGAACCAAAAGACACAGGAACAGCTTCTTCCCACACGCCATCACTCTCATGAACAATTAACCCAGCCATGTGACCTGTCTATCAAAAAATATTCATACATACCCACAGCCATGTGCATAGTGCAGTAATTTATTCATACACTTATTTTTATTACATATTTATTCTTTGTATATGCACAACGCACTTTCACTGCTGCTTACTGTAGGTAAAACCTACTCTTGTTGTTGTTTGTCAGTGTTGTTTGTTGTTGACATTGTGAATGCAAGTACAGTGTGAGTCAAATTCCTTACATGTGGAAAAAAAGCATGTTTGGCCAATAAAACCCGATTCTGATTCTGATAGTCCCTGGCGTAGCATAAACCGTTATCACCTTGTCTCAAACACAGCCCCGCTTCCTCAGTGTGTACAAGGCACTTTCTTTTATATTTAATTTAAAAGAATTGCATTTTTGCTAAATATCATGCTTATTTTCGAACCTTGCGTTTTTGTGTCACGGAGGACAGCACAGAGCAAACAACTGAAGATTGAGACTAACGGTAGCCTGGGCTCATTATCATTGCACGTAGGCTACAGGCATTCTAAGTAAATGGTAAATGGATCTGGGTGAATGGTTATGATGTAGACTTGTGGAAAAGTAACCTTTTCGTTTGGCCTTTGCGTAACCGTGTCTTTCAGCATATTGATCAGTTGCTGATTTAATAATGTGGATCCCGTTTTTCCCTCTTCCTTTAATTCCTCCCGTACAATAGGATGCCCTTTTCTCAGTTGATTTTTTGAAAATCATTTTCGGTACGACCGGCCGGTGACGTTTTGAAAAGACACGGTAAAACGGCAAGAAAGCAAAAGGCAAGGCATTAGTGAAAAATAAGCTAGAGTAGAAAAATAAATGTTTTTGAAATGTGAAAAGTCAGACTGAGTTACGGAAGGCAATCATAGTTCTCCATTTGAGTCCTCTGACTGAATTTGCTTTTAGTTGCGACCGCAGCTCTGTAGCTCTGTCTGTCGGTCAGTCGGTTGGTCGGTTGGTCCACAAAAAGTGTCCCACTCCATAGTGGCGACAGTTTTTGCCCCAGGAGGCTGAGATTTGGCATGGAAGTTGGTCATGACCGAAGGTAGAGCTGAGTAACGTTCAAGGCCGATTGACCAAGAGGGGGCGTAGCGATGGGCGTGGCCTTTCACAAAAAGGCGCATAACTCCCGAATGGATTCACAGACTTTTGTGGAAAGGTTGGTCGTGAGCCAAAGAAGAGGTCACGTGTTTGGCTGAGGGTGTGTGCGTGGATGCATGCACACATGGATGCATGCGCGTGTGCGGTCGCAGCTGTTGCGGATTCGCGCTTGTTATTCCACGATCAGCTCTTTAAACGAATGCCAGCATTTCAAAAAATACATGCATTTCACGCTTGCATGGTATTCAGTGATGATTAATAAAATCAGGAAAAAAGCATTCCTTAAAAGGTGATCAAATATGTAATTAAGAGCAGCTATTATGTACAGAATCCTACCTGAAAGCATCAAATGTAAGTTATTTTGCTGTTAATACACAGACACGTTAATTAACTTTGCTGTTCATACATAAACATCTTGTGCGTGTGCCGGATCGAAGTGCTGCAGTAATGCTGGCTTCCCTGCAGGATTGCTGAGCATCTCTTCGTAATTGCATCTTGGCCTTTTTCCTTTTGAGGGAAGCATTTTTACAGACAATGAGAGCATTCTCCCTCTCTCTCTCTTTTTTTTTTTTTTTTTTTTTTTATAAAGTTAAGATGGAAATACTTTGAGATGTAATTGTACGAGTCCTGGAACACTGTCACCGCCTAAAGAGGGCTGCTGTGGAGCGCGGCGTGTCCTCAGGTTGGCGATTAAGATCCGAGCTCGCGGGAGAAAAGGATACGCTAATGGACGCATTAGTCACCGGGCAGCGGCGGGTATTTTTAGCGGCTGGCATTTTGAAGTCGGGAGGCTCTGTCCTGCCTTCCCGTTAATGAGTCACTGGGGCAGGCGCGCGCCAGCCAGCGGACCCGCCTACGGGTGACTGTGATACACTACCGAGCTGGTGGTCAACAAGGTTGTTTATGTTAGATTTTTTTTTCATATGTATGTATGTATGTATGTATCGAAATGTGTTATAAAACACTCGGTCCACATACGCGGAATGGTCAAGGTCTGACGTTTGGACTCTTGGAATTTCGGTATCAGTGCCCTGGTAGATAAACTAAAACAGCGCTGGGTATCAGTGCCCTGATAAATGGACTAAAATGGTGTTGGGTATCAGTGCCCTGGTAGATAAACTGAAACATCGCTGGGTATCAGTGCCCTGATAAATGGACTAAAATGGTGTTGGGTATCAGTGTCCTGGTAGATGGACTAAAATGGTGTTGGGTATCAGTGTCCTGGTAGATGGACTGAAATGGTGTTGGGATTTAGCACCCTGGTAGATGAACAGCACAGTGTTGAGTATCAGTGTTCTGGTAGATGGACTGAAAGTGTTGGGTATCAGTGCCCTGGTAGATGAACAGCACAGTGTTGAGTATCAGTGCCCTGGTAGATAAATTGCAACGGTGTTGGGTATCAGTGCCCTGGTAGATGAACAGCACAGTGTTGAGTATCAGTGCCCTGGTAGATAAATTGCAACGGTGTTGGGTATCAGTGGCCTGGTAGATAAACTGAAACAGTGTTGGGCATCAGTGCCCTGCTAGATAAATGGAAACAGTGTTGGGTATGAGTGGCCTGGTAGATAAACTATAACAGTGATGAGCATCAGTGTGCTGGTATATGGACTGAAACTGTGTTGGGTATCAGTGCGCTGGTAGATGGACTGAAACAGTGTTGGGTATCAGTGCCGTGGTAGATGGACTGAAACAGTGTTGGGTATCAGTGCGCTGGTAGATGGACTGAAACTGTGTTGGGTATCAGTGCGCTGGTAGATGGACTGAAACTGTGTTGGGTATCAGTGCGCTGGTACTGCAGATAAAGTGAAACGTGCTGGACCTCCGGTTGCGAGCGCAGTTGGAGGCTGCTGGCTGAGCAGGGTGCCGCTCTGTGAAATGTAGCAGCCTTCAGCCTGACTGAGCTTCAGTGATTTACACACGCGAGTGAGAGGGGTTCAGGAGGAGGGCAGCGCATCTGTGAGATGGCACTAAGGGGACCTGCAGGCTTTCCTAAATCAGCTCTCTCTGGCACTTCAGCAGTTCGAGAGAACAGGGCTCTTAAAACACCGCTGAGACGGCCGCTTCGACAGCTCCCGCCGAGCCGTAAAGAGATCTGCCTCCTCAAACCTCACACGACCTGCCGTTAAAGAGACGCTTCGCTTTCTGCCCTCTTTTCATATTCTTCTGCTCTCAGTTTAGAGAGTTTTTTGACTGGTCCAGGCTGTATGTTGATGTTCAGTGGATGGAGTAGCCTTCACTGTAGAGTGGCAGGAGGTGTGTGTGTGTGTGTGTGTGTGTGTGTGTGTGTGTGCGTAAAACTAAATGTTTTATACATTTGAGCTCTGGTCATTTAAAAAAAAATCTTTTGTTGTCTGAAGAGTCGGCCAGCTTTGTGACATTCTGCAAGATCAATGGAGTATTTCACAAAGTGGGGTTTGGGAGATAGCTGGCTAACCTATCAAAATAATATTCTGAAATGACTCTGGTTTTCATCTAATCATATTTCAAATGATTCAAAATATTTCCAAAAGCTGACTAACTCATTGTTTGCTCCATGATTTTCCTTTTGTTCTCTTAAATTTGGAATGCCCGGTTTATATCACATGCGTATGTGCAATTGCTGCAACCTCCATAGATGATTCAGGAAGCATGCAATGCCAAGTGCATGCTCTTATCATACATATCTAATTATCATATCAGACTCATCCACTCTCCAGAACATTGCCTTCACAGGATGAGCCACCTGCTCCGATTCCGTTGTGCTTGAGTATGGATTTCAGGCACTGAGGGTGAGGGGGTGTTAATCCTTTTAAGCAGTGCAATTCGACCTGGAATTAAAGAGTGGCCCCTTCTTTGCTCGTTGTAACTAATTGCTGGGTGTCCTGTACTACTACGTGGACTGCAGTGTGTAAAATAGTCACCGAGTCTCCAGTGTTACTGTTACGGGGTAAGAGCTCTGGATAAGAGTGTCTGCTAAATGCCTGTAATGTAGTGTAATGTACTGTGTGGCCTGTAAGGGATAAAATAGTCACTCACCCTCCTGTAGTACTGTGTGTGGCCTGTAGGGTATTAAATAGTCACTGGCTCTCCTGTAGTACTGTGTGTGGCCTGTAGGGTATTAAGTAATCACTGGCTCTCCTGTGGTGTTGTGGTGCTTATTGGTTGTAATATGGTCACTGGCATCTGCAGTGTACATTGTGATTGAAGTGGCTCATTAATGAAATTCACTTGCATGTTGTGCTCATTTGGATGCTTGCGCTACAGCGGGTTTCTTAGTTACCGCCGTCTGTCTGTCAGTGTGTGTGCGTGACTGCAGGTACGGCTGGCGCGCTGGCCCTTCACACGGCATCACATTCGCTTAGCGCTACCGCCTTTGCAGAGCCACTTCCAATGGAGAACAGCTGTGCGTTCCCCCTGATTTATATGAGCAGCGGTGTCAGACCCGGATAACTGCATTCCCAGATCAGGGAGTACATGTGTGACATCACTGAAGCACTAATGCAGATTAGCTACTCTGTGCAAGAATCGTAATATACCGTAAACACCTGAATAGACAGACAGTACACCCGTAATAAACCCTAAGAAGACAAAACCTAAAAGCATAAACATGGCAGAACCCAGACCCCGTTACTGTCCCTGTTAAAGGACAGTTTTAACGGAATCATGCTGCAAACGAAGCACAGCGTTGTCCAGCGCTAGAGAGAGCCATATCATGGTATGATTTTAGTTTGTTTGTAGCATTTTCAATTTAAAAGCAATCTGGTGATCTGGTGCATGTGTTGGGGTGGGGGTGGGAGGAGGTGGTGGTTAGTTGGTGGTTGAGGGGAATCCTGGATCTGGATAACCAATGATTGTTGTGACTGAAAGATTGATCTAAATGAAATGAATGGGTCTTTAAGACTTGACCGCTATTTATGCTTAACCACCAACTCAACCCAATTCAGCCAATCCTGTTAATCAGTGCTCCGGTTTAATTATAGTGAAAGCTAAAGATATGTTTTTAAGGAGCTTTTAAATAAATAAATAAAAAACATTGAAGGACTTCAGTTGAGTGGTTCTGAGTTTTTTCATGTTTATTAATGTTGATTCTTTAAAAATTGTGGCCTAGAAAATGCCGATGTTCTAACTTGTGATTTAAGTGACTTTGGTTTCTCATCTTGATTTAATAGAGCTAACAACAAACACATGTGAGAAATGTTCTTTGAGCTTTTACCAGGCTGACATTTAAGTGCCTTTTTTTCAGCCCCTGCAACATTTGCGGTTGACCGTTTCAAAGAGAGCAGTCTTAACATTCTTGACTGCCATTTGTTTTTTTTTTTCCTTCATAAGTTAACATTTGGTGTTCATACGTTTAACCTGGTCTTCATAAACACAACTTAGATTTTTAAGAGGCATGCCATTTCATCTCTGAAGATGGGTCCACAGAACATATTTTTTTTGAATATGTACAAGCGCTGAGAAAGGACTTCTTAAAAGTTTCGACCTTAAAGGGGCCTGACTTCAATCGAACCGCAGTGTGCATTGCGCTTACCTTCAAACAACACATTCTGAAACGTGTCACTTTTTGTGGATGCTTCTGCAATATCAGTTGCCAGGCGTTGACCTTTAATTCTTTAAGGTTTGAGACCACAAATATGAGATTAGAATGTTCTTAACTGAACATTCTAATGCTGATGTAACAATCACCACTGGAAACTGAACGCAATGGTGTTCTAGAACACCGACTTAGAATTTTTTAGCTCTGTGTTTATCTGTGTGTGTGTGTGTGTGTGTGTGTGCGCATGTGCTTGTGCATGTGTGTGTTTGTGTGCATGTGTGCGCGCGTGCGTGCGTGTGTGTGTGCGCTTATGCGCGTGTGTGTATGCGTGTGTTTTTCCATGTCTTGGGCAGCTACAGTAGTACGATGTCAGAAGCGCACAGTACAGTGTGTGTGTGTGTGCACGTGTGCGTGTGTGTGTGTGTGCGTGCATGCGTGTGTGTGTGCGCGCGTGCGTGCGTGTGTGTGCATGTGTGTATGCGTGTGTTTTTCCATGTCTTGGGCAGCTACAGTAGCACAGTGTCAGAAGCGCACAGTACAGTGTGTGTGTGTGCACGTGTGCGTGTGTGTGTGTGTGTGTGTGTGTGTGTGTATGTGTGTGTGTGCATGCGTGTGTGTATGTGTGTTTGCGTGTGTGTATGCGTGTGTTTTTCCATGTCTTGGGCAGCTACAGTAGCACAGTGTCAGAAGTGCACAGTACAGTGTGTGTGTGTGCACGTGTGCGTGTGTGTGTGTACACCAGTGTGTGTGTGTGTGTGTGTGTGTGTGTGTGCGTGCGTGCATGCGTGTGTGTGTGTGTGTGTGTGTGTGTGTGCGTGCATGCGTGTGTGTATGTGTGTGTGCGTGTGTGTATGCGTGTGTTTTTCCATGTCTTGGGCAGCTACAGTAGCACGGTGTCAGAAGCGCTCAGTACAGTGCCCTCAGCTTTGGGTTTGGCGCTGCCGTTTCCTCTTCCTGTCTCGCTGCGGTCTCTCTGTGCAGCTCGTTCTCACGCACCGTTTTCCCGCTCCCAGGGGGGAGAGAGCACGCTCGTAGACGCCCGTCGATCGCCCAAAAGGGGCGGGGCTCCCTTTTTGCGGGAACGATGAACTGCATTTCAAATGCATGCATTGGAAACATGCAATTACATGCATGCATTTGGTATTTAATGCAGGTGGCCTGCAGCTTCTTTTGGGCGTTTGCACCTCTATGCCCCCCCCCCCCCCCGTAAGTGCTCCCCACCGCTGGAGGCGGGGCTGTGATGCATGGAGGGGTCTGACGTGAGGATCGGGGGGGGTCGCGGTTAGCAGCTCGGCAGCTCAGGAAGCGGACGCGTGGTTTCCCACGCTCGGGAGCGCCTCCCGCTGCTCTCCAGGGGAGGGCGCTGTGAGCCGCGGAGACTGGCAGGCCTGGCAGGTCCTCTAATCTGCGCTGTGGAGGCTCCAGCTAAATGAGCTCATTTGCTGCTTTCTGTAAATAAACACACAGCGTCTGCAGAGGATGCACTTAGCATGAAAGCGACCTCCTCGTGAGCTAAAAATATGTATGCATGCAAGCAGGCACGCGCGCACATACACACATACACGTGCACACACACATACACGTGCGCACACACACATACACGTGCACACACAGACACACACACACACGTGCACATACATGCACACACACACATACACGTGCACACACACATACACGTGCGCACACACACATACACGTGCGCACACACACATACACGTTCGCACACACACATACACGTTCACACACACACATACACGTGCACACACACATACACGTGCACACACACACAGACACACACACACACACACGCACGTGCACATACATGCACACACACACAGACACACACACACACGTGCACATACATGCACACACACACACACACACACACACCCATGCACGGTGCCGTTATTTCTCTTGGTTATTCCAGTCGAGGCTACACCAGATAAGCCTCCCTTTAAGTGGACAGTTTCCCTTTCAGCATGGCATCTCCAGTGGTGCTCTCACAGGAGACACGTTCTTATCTCCAGGCTGTTCTGATAGCTCCGTGCCCCTGGATCGGGTCCTTGTGGCGTTCTGGACTGAACTCTGGAGCCACGCAGACCTTCAGTACTCTCAGTGTGGCTGGCTCCAGACCCACAGTAGCTGTAATGAGACCTGTGCCCGTACAGGGGGCGAGAGGGCAGTTAGAAGGGTTCAGTGAGCCTGACAGGATGGGCCTGGTTTGCGTAACAGTGCCACATGCTGCATGTTTTTATTCCTTCTCTTGATAGTGGCCGATGGGTAAATGTGTTTGTTGTGCTGGTTTCTCTGACCTCATCTTGTGTAAATGTCATGCTAACGCAGGTCTTCAAGAGAGCAGTCATGTCACAAACACTCGACCTGAGGCTGTGTGTGCGTGTGTTTGTGTGTGTGTGCGTGTGCGTGTGTGTGCGTGCGTGTGTGTGTGTGTGCGCGTGTTTTTGTGTGTGTGTGTGCGTGCGTGTGTGTGTTTGTGTGTGTGTGCGTGTGTGTGCGTGCGTGTTTTTGTGTGTGTGCGTGCGTGCGTGCGTGTGTGTGTGCGCGTCTTCACACGCACACACTCCGGTGTGACACACTGTGCGCTCAGGCACTGTACTGTCTGTCTAAATTTAGCCCTGGGTCTGCGGCCTGCTTGCGCTCGGCTTCCTGTTTACAGACGGCGGAACGGCGCGCGGCTGATCTCCTCTCTTTCTCTTTCCTGTGGTCTCACGCTCCGCCTTCTGCCATCTCTGTCTTTCAGCTTTGAGGAAATAGTCAAGAAGTTCAAGGTGGAATACCACGCCGGAGGCTCCACTCAAAACTCCATGAAAATCGCCCAGGTTTGTTCCCCCCCCCTGGCCCCCCCGGCCCCCCGCCTCCCCCTCTCCCCCGTTTCCTCCCAGTACTGTACCTTCTGCCGGATCATTCCGGAAGCTCGAGAACAGCATCATCGCAAAACACACACACACAAAAAAAAAGGGGGTTGGACCCGGTCCCACTGAGCTTGCATCCCTGACAGACTTGGCGTAGCGCTCTCTGATGGGGGCAGACCTCGCTCTCCGCTCAGCCCTGATCTGTTCAGACGCGCCCGGCCCCCGGTTCCCACAGATGACAGGCAAATGCAATTACCGTGCCAGGAGGGATGACATTAAACAGGATGTTTCCTCTGACTCTCGACTCTCTTACTGTGTTTCAAACGGAGGAAAATGCGGAGAGCAGCTTGCGTCGAAAAGTTTGTGCACGGGACGCCGTAGAGATGGTTACTTCAACGTGAGCTCTTTAAACACTTCTGACACCCGACAGATTATCTGACTTGGACCCAAGTGATGGAGTATAAATGTTGTGCAGTTCATATATTGTATGTAATAGATAGCCTCTAAATACACAAATCCCGGGTGGGTTGGGACCCTCATCAGCTGCTGAAACTTTGGGTTTCCTCCCTGCAACATCCCAGCAGCACCGCTTGCTGCGGGTGTCACTGACAGCACCGAACATGGCGACCCATCCAGGGCGTGATGTCACTGATCGTACAGGCGTAACGGCCTCCTCTTCAGAGATGTACTGATCGTGCTGCATTCAGCCGTGGCGCTCAGTCCATCATACAGTAAAGCACCGAATCGTTCTCTGCCAGGTCCCTTTCAGTCTGGCCCGGGAAACACTACCGTCTTCTTTCGAAATGTCCAAAAATATATACAGCGTAAATAAGGAGGGGTGTGACGCAGGCCTTTAGCGGAAACCGTTTCACTTGTTCTCAAGCTGTTTTCGCGCTCGAGCGTAGGAGCGGAACTTTAGCCATGGACGGGACCGTGACCGTTAGCAGGGAGGGTTTGAATCCCGGCCGAGGCCCCTCCTCCGGGTACTCCGGGTTTCCTCCCGCAGTCCAGAGACATCGTAGGACAGGCTAATTGGAGGCTCTAAATAGCCCATAAGGTGTTGAGTGTATGAAGTGGATGGATTAGCGGCCAGGGTGTGATCCTGCCTCTTGCTCAGAGCATGCTGGGATAGGCTCCAGACCCCCGTGCTGCGTGTGGAGGTCGGAGGGGCAGCCTGCCTGAGTCTCCGCTCCAAGGGAGCCATCGTCAGGTCTTCATCAGCGCTGGGCTGGGCCAGCCGACAGTGCAGAACCACAGACTGAAGCTTCCAGTGTATCTACCAGTTATGTGCAAGCTTTACACGAGATATTAATACCTTATTAATACCACTTACTAGGTCATACTCATACATTGTAAAAACCGACTGATTCTCCCATGTTCTGTTCTGGATACTCTGCTTGTATCTTAATTTAAAGTTCAGGTGCTTACTTTTTTTTTAGAACACAGTTAAATGCAGTTCACATATTAATAAGTGTGGCTTATTTTTTAGCAAGCGGTTGGCAAACGTATGGTGAGTGAGTTCCAAGTAGGTAATAAAAATGTGTTTAAGTGATGTTATTTCAGATTTGTTTAAAGTGTACTTGTCGCTCAATTGAATTTCTCCTTTTGAATTGGCTTCAGGTTATGAATTTTTAAATGTACAGTTGAATTACTGGCAAAAATCATATTAACTCATTTATACCCACTTACTAGCTCATACTTAGAGATAAAATATTTATTAAATGTTTTGTTACTGTGCATTTTAGCTCCTTTAATCTTAATATACAGAATCAACTACATAGTTAAACATTATTTAATATCTTAGTTAATCGCGAAAGAGAATGATTAACATTAACTGAATAATTATTAAGTGTATTTATTAGTGCTTTTTTCTCTGTCCATACTGGACACTTATGGGGGGGAAATTTACCTTGACAAATCTTAATTAATCGGTAAGTGTCGATTAATAGACCCTTATTGATTAACGTTAATCATGCTCTGCTCATGTCGTGGTTTCTGACTTATGCATGAAAACTAAGACATGAAATACTCTTTTTTAATAGGCACTTATTGTAAAATGTGAGCAAGGTAATAAACCAAGATAAGGACAGTGCGTTAAATGTGAAATGTATGTTTTATACATCACACATTTAACGCACGTTGTTTGTTTTTGTTGTTCTTCCAGCCAATCATGTTTGAGAAGGACTGATTTTCACAACCAACCACAGGGCAAAGGTTTGTGCATTAATAACTTCGGCTCTGTTGGTGGCATAGGGTTGATTTAAGGCGTATAAACTTGAATACGCTGCATGAACTTGCATGTGACAGTGGTGGAGATAACGGTCTGAAGTCTTAATTGCGCCAATTAGCATAGCGCTGCTAGTGTAAGGGAGGGGGCCGTTGCGCTGATGAACAGGCTGCTAAATAAAGTCTCCCTCGTTTCTCTGCAAAGTTAGAATCCGAAAACCAACGGGGCGAGCGGAAAACCGTTGCGCGTATAAATCCTTTATCCGTAGCAGCCAGCAACCTATTGCCAGGTTAGCTCATTTTGTTTTTTGTGCATTTTTTCCCAACAGCTTTATGTGCGTCGGAGGGCGTTTTTGTTTTGCGTCTGTTCGTGTTTAGGCGGGCAGCACACGCTGTACATGCCTTCAGACAGCAGGAATATTTCGTATTTTACACACGGGATCCGGAGGCCGCGGGAACGCGGGACTTTAATTGGTAAACACCGCTAAATAATGTTTAGACTGCTAAATCGCTCGGGGATACGGCAGTATTTATCTGGCCACATAATGCAGTCAGGCGGTAACCTGTTCGAACGGCGGTTGGGATTTGAGGGTTTTGAAATTGGATAGCATTTAATCTTGTACAGTGTTAGCATGCACGGTCCCAGAAGGCTGCGGTAAACACAGCGCCTTTTATCTGCTGCTAGTTTTAAAGAAAAAAACGAAACGACTGCGATATTTATTCCTTTCTTAATTATTAGGAAGATCACCTGCATTTGCGCTCTTGAAGGTGCTTGTGCTGAACCAGTCTCGAGCCTTGGAAGGCGTGTGGCTTTGTGGCCCGAGCGCAGGGGCTTTATCGAAAGCACATGTGTGCAGCCAGCGTTACTGGAACTTCTCTCCGCAGGGAAAAAATGGCTCTGCCATGTAGCTTATGAAAGGCTTCACCAGCTCATATTTCGCAGCGAGACCTAAACTGGGTCTGATGTGTTGTTGTAGGCACACTCTTATCCAAAAGGCCCAAGCTGTTCTATTCACTCATGTTTGGTTAGAGGTGAGTTTTCATTCATTCATTCATTCATTTATTCATTCATTCATTCATTCATTTTTTTAATAAAAAGTGACTCCAGTTGACTTTGAGTCAAATAAAGGTATAATTTTCCCTGTTCTGTGTGTGTGTGTCTGTGTGTGTATGCGTGTGTGCACGCTCACAAGCGCTTTTATGTGTGTGTATGTTTTATAAGGGGGAAAGAAAAATATTGGCAGCTGGGCATTTTCTGGGTGAGGTTTTATAAGAAAGGAAATGTCTGTTTGGTAGCAGGGGGCGTGGTAGGGGTGGGGGCGTTAGCAGATCTGGCTCGTGGAATTGCATACCTTGGAATCTCTTAACTTCCAACAGCAAAGATGTCTGTGGCATCTGCTTAGATAAAATAGTGAAATAGTGACCTTTTCATCATCTCTGTGTCTGATTGTGTCTTTTTTAGATGAAACTTGAGTGACGTTTTGATGCGTTGCGCGTGCGGCTCCTTCAGTGGGCGTGGCCCGAGGCTACAGAGCGGGCGCTGAATGAGCGGCGTTGCGGCCGAATCAAAGGGCGGCATGCTAATTAATGATTAAAGGCCCGGCACCTGCGGGCCTGGGGGGTTCCTCTCAGTGAGAGGCGCTGCAGTGGCGCTCTGTCATTAGAGCCGGGGCTCTCTGTTGTTTTGGGAGAAGGTTAATTGAACGCTGCCGTCAGAGGCGGCTTCCTGGTCTGAGCCTGGTGCCAGACCCGGTTATTCTCAGTCTCGATCGGAGCGGGGGTCACAGACGATTAAGGCCGGAATTAGACGGGCTGTCCCGCTTGGGTTCCTGAAGCGTTGAGCGCTAGATAGAGCCTCCAGCCCTCTCTCTCCCACTCTGGGGCGGGGGGGGGGGGGGGGGGGGGATTCGCTCCTCACAGGAAGCGTGTATAGAGATCAGCAGAGAAACCCACCTAAGAGATCAGCAGAGAAACCGCCTCAGAGATCAGCTGAGAAACCCACCTCTCAGTGGTCAGCAGAGAAACCTGCCTCTCAGAGATCAGCAGAGAAACCCGCCTCTCAGAGATCAGCAGAGAAACCCACCTCAGAGATCAGCAGAGAAACCCACCTCTCAGTGATCAGCAGAGAAACCCACCTCTCAGAGATCAGCAGAGAAACCGCCTCAGAGATCAGCAGAGAAACGTGATGCTCAGTGATCAGCAGAGAAACCCGCCTCTCAGTGATCAGCAGAGAAACCCACCTCTCTGATCAGCAGAGAAACCTGTCTCTAAGAGATCAGCAGAGAAACCTGATGCTCCGTGATCAGCAGAGAAACCCGCCTCTCGGAGATCAGCAGAGAAACCCGCCTCTCGGAGATCAGCAGAGAAACCCGCCTCTCGGAGATCAGCAGAGAAACCCACCTCTCAGAGATCAGCAGAGAAACCCACCTCTCTGATCAGCAGAGAAACCTGTCTCTAAGAGATCAGCAGAGAAACCCGCCCCTCAGAGATCAGCAGAGAAACCCGCCTCTCGGAGATCAGCAGAGAAACCCACCTCTCAGAGATCAGCAGAGAAACCCACCTCTCTGATCAGCAGAGAAACCTGTCTCTAAGAGATCAGCAGAGAAACCCGCCCCTCAGAGATCAGCAGAGAAACCCGCCTCTCGGAGATCAGCAGAGAAACCCACCTCTCAGAGATCAGCAGAGAAACCTGATGCTCAGTGATCAGCAGAGAAACCCACCTCTCAGAGATCAGCAGAGAAAGCTCCTCCGACCTGCAGCTGCCATACAAAGCGCTGTGGCGGTATTTATAGACGGCGGGGGGGGGGAAACGTCCCGAGCGGCGGGATTGGCGCAATCTGCCCCCAGCGTTGGAGCGTTGCGGTTGCGTGACGCAGCGAAGGTGCTGCTCTCGCGATGTGAGTAATGATGAACCACAGGCGAGCGGGGGCTTGCAGGAGGCCCGGGTAAACAGAGCCCGTGTTGTGTGTTGCGTTTGTGTGGAGGGTGACGCTCTGTGAGGAGCCCGGGGCCCGGGGCCCGGAAAGCCATGTGACTGTTCAGAAGGTCACAGGGGCCACATTGTGAAACTCCTGGAACGTCCTGGAAATATTTATATGTGACCGCAAATTCAGATGACACGCCAGCTACTGGCAAACACATGGTTCAATGACAAGCCTTCGCTCATTTCTCTTTTCCCGGTACTCTGATATTGCTGGGTAGTGTAGTTTCTTTGCTGTGCGGTTTCACACGGTGACTGTGTGAATGTATATATGGATCGCCGGGTGATTCAGTCCCCGGGGCCAGACCAGAAGAGCTCCTGTGCTTTTTATGCCCAGCACTGCAGGCCCGTTAATGGATTAATAGACTGCCCTGTTGTTATTGTTCCAGTAATACTCTCGGCTCTGGTTTAAGACGACAGCTGTGAAGAGTTTTAATTAAATCGTTCCACCCTTCCAGGACACGTTTGGCAGGGTTTGCGGTCGGTGCTGCTGGTACGTTGAAACGAACAGAGCGGTAGTCCAGCATCGCCCTGTGGACTGCAGGCCCGTGTAAACCGTCTTTAAAAGCACTTGTGTATGCTTTAAATGCCCTGATGTGGCGGGGGTGTTTGTGCGTTACATGGCATTTAATTTACTGTCAAATTGGCGACTTGGTTTTTGTAGTGCAGCTGGAGATGTGATGTCAGAGGCAGTCTGGTGCTCAGAAGTACCTCTCAAATTAAGCAGAATTCTTCCAGATTAAATCATCAGCAGCACTATATTATAAAGCAGGGCAGTACTGTTGTTTATAGGCAGACTGTTGTTTTCTTTATGGACAGTAGGGCTGTCAACATACAATTTAATTTGAATATTCCAGAAAACAATAACAATTTGATTATATTCAAATATTTGCATAATGTGGACAGTTATTCCAAAGGATACTGTTAGGAAGCTTCCGTTATGTGTGTTGTGTCCACAATGGGGTGCAAGAAGCACACAAAGGCAAAGGAAGGTAATGTTCCACTTAATTTTATACATAAATGTTTGATGTATAGTGACAAAATGGACAGAAATTCTTATTTACTGTAGGTAAATTGATTGATAATAAATTGATTATCAGTAACGACCAAATGAAATAAACAGAAAGCTAGAAAGCTAGATTGTCACGTCATAGCATTAAAAAAAAGTCTTTGTATCGACAGTCTTGATCATGTATTTCAATCCAGGAGTTAGACCCTTATTTTATATCACCTGGAAAGTTGCCATTCTATAAGAACCAACCCTAGGAGTAAAATAGGCTACTCTACCATGGAAAACAGTTCTGGGTGTGTAGCCTGTATTTGCACCACTCTGTGAGATTATTGGCCAAAAACACACAATTATAGATGAGTGCTCCGTGTTTTTTATTCACAATACTCCCTTCTGAGGAAAGAGCCTGGCTGTGCATGAACAGAAGCGTCAGGAATGCTCAGGTGTTAGCTGTGCAACGTGAGGAAAAACTCCACACAAAGAGGATTCTGGGTACTTTTCTTTCCTATATCATCTCTTGCTGCAGAACGTTAATCAGCTACATTTGGAAAAATTCAAAACATGATTGGCTGTGTATATGTGGGGGGAAAAATACAGCGTTGTTCAAAAGCAAAAGTTTTTTGAAACGCAGAACACACAAGATTTTCTAGGCACAGAAAACAAGCGTTTAACTGTCTGTGGTAGGTTTAGTCTTTTTTTGACATCCAAGTAGCATTCCAAATTCATTTTCAAATCCCACTCTTCAAGTTGAGTTGTCTTAAATGCCCCTCAGAGGGAACGGGGAGATGTTTGGATGTGTTTAGGGCCGGGGAGGGGGGCGGGGGTGTGGAACATTAAAGCACTTGTTTAGTCTCTGTCGTTGGGGAGCCCACCCAGCGGCTCGAGTTTGCCGTCGTGTTTACACATTTTTTCTGGTCAGAACTCAGCGCAGCACCAGAGATTAGTCCGGCCTAAAATGAAGACAGATGTCATCGCTGGTCCTTCAATTACACGAGAATGTTCCCCGGTGCGGTTCTGCCGTTTCTTTTCCTCTCGTTTACCATCCCTCTGTCTTTTTTGTTTCGGGTCCACTTGTGCTTTTTTCCGCTCCAATTTTCCCGAGCACGCGCAGTGAACGTGTTGCATAGCAACAAAGAGAAATGGAGTTAAGTTAAATATTTGGGCTAGCAAAGCTCTCGGGAGAATACCAGAGAGCCTGCAATTAAGCGATTTTGTTCCTGGGTCACAGGTTTAATGAGCCACAGAATTTCTACTTGAACTGTCTTTAGAATTTAAAAGTGTGTGCCAAATGCTGGTATCATTTTGGATAATGCTCGTGTTGAAAATGGCTCTTTTCTGCGATCATAACAGAGTCTAATTGCTCGTCATTGTGAAAAGCACAGTTCTGTTCCTGCTTCTGGATCAGCAGCGCAGCTGTGTCTGTATCCGAGATACTCACGCTGTAGGACTCTGGGTTGCCTCGTCACTCTGTCTTATAGATCGCATCACAATAAATTACTTAAATGTGCAGAATCCTCAGATCTTGCCATACCTGCAGTGGATTGTATGTTAAACAAGAGTGCTGTGACGTACACTAAACTTGAGGAACTGGCAGAATCATTTGTTGTAAAAACAGATGATGAAAAGTGTGGGACGGTGTCTTTGAACAAGGAAACCGAAAACCCACAAAAGATCTGCGCAGGTGAAACAGAGTGGACAAGGGCGTAACCTTTGACCCCTCTGTATAAGTAGCGCACCCTCCTAGCATTAAATCTTCCTGGTAGGGGGGCATGCAGTTATAATAGTTCAGGAACTGCACTTGTGACCTGCTGGTCGCAGGTCTGATCCCCTGGAGGCCCACTGTCATCGTACCCTTAATAAAATATATTAATTACCGCAGAACCGTATTCGGTTTTTTGGAACAGTAAGAGCGTGATTTGTAAACATCTCACGGTTCTTCGAAGTGCTCTGAATCTCCAGCTCTGAAAATGTGTTTTATGAAAGTGGAACAGCGCTACAGCTCACCTGGCAGTGCCTGGGGTTGTGCCAGTATTTGTGATATCCCATGGTGCTTCATTCTCCAGCTTTTTTTTTTTTTTTTAAAAGGACAGCTCTGCCTGCTTTTGTAGATGTCATGAATATGTATGTCTATGGTACTTCATGAGAATTTGCGTGCGTTGCTAAAAAAAGATAGTTGTGTGCTTTTGTCAGTATTATAAATGCGCATTATGTACAGAACATCAGTACCTCAGGATAATTCACGTTTTACTAGATACAGTTGTGTGCTTTTGTGGGTATTGTGAATATGTATTTCTATGGTGCTTCATGATAATTTATACAAAGGAGAGATGTTGATGTGCACATTCAGTTGGGTTCAGGTGCAGGATAAAATAGGTAAACTCCAAAAGGGAAAAAAAAAAAAAATCCTCACACTGGAATTAAAAGCTCCCAAGAATTTATTGAGTTAACAAAGCAATGGTTTGGTCGCAATGGCCTTCATCAAGCATGAAGTGCTTAAATGGGAGGAGCATAGCTTATATAGCATACTACAGGCCCCATTAACCAACACATCAACACAATGGATACATAGCAATGGATAGAGTTCACATCTGGCATGGTGAGAGTTCTGTTACATATATACAAATGACAATGTTAGACAGAACATTGCAAACGGTACAGTATGTTCACAAGGAAAGAATGTATGATAATTGTCAGAGAGATAATGTTTTTCTAAATGAACAGTTGTGTGCTTTTGTTGATATTGTAAATATAATCTTTCTGTGGTACTTCATGATAATTTGCATGTTTTCCTCTTTGAACAGTTGTGAGCTTTTGTAGGTGTTGTGAATATACAGCGATTAGCCACAACATTAAAACCACCTACCTAATATTGTGTAGGTCCCCCTCGTGCCGCCAAAACAGCTCTGACCCGTCTAGGCATGGACTCCACCTTTGAAGGTGTCCTCTGGTATATTATGGATTTCTGTATATATTTGTATCTACTGTATATTTGTATCTGATATTTTGTATCTACTGTAAATTTATATCTGATTGTGTTACTTTGTTATCTTTGATGCTGCAACAGTGCAAATTCCCCCCGGGGATCAATAAAGTACACTACTACTACTACTACTACTTGTTACATTATTGGTTTTTATTATATTAAAAATTACATTATTGGGAGTTATTACACTATTGGTAGTTTATTACATTATTAGTTGCTACAGGGCTATAAAAAGCTAAGATATTGCTAGAGGGTGAATTATTTCCACATGATTTTAAAAACTCTCGAAGGGTCAGAGCTGTTTTGGCGGCGCAAGGGGGACCTACACAATATTAGGCAGGTGGTTTTAATGTTGTGGCCGATCGGTGTATATTTCTATGGTACTTAAGATAATTTGCTAAATAGACAGTTGTGTGCTATACAGTTGTATAGATATTGTGTGTATTTTTATAGTATTGTCAAACGTTTTCACACATGGTTGCAATGGCCTTCCTGTGGGAGAGAAGGGAAATATAATCTGTGCGTGAAGCCTGCTGGATTCGTCTGCCTGCAGACCCATTGTGGAGGTGGAGCAGTGAGGTAGAGGAGGAGGAGGAAGTGTAAATTAACTGGAGGCAGGTGGGAAAATGACAGCTGTGCAGGGACACACTGCGGGCGATGGACACTAATGGTGAAGGGCTTCATCTGTGGGCTTCTTTACCCAGTAACGCTGATGATTCAGCTCCTGCTCCACCCACACCCTAGTGCTACACCCACCCCCTCATGCTCCACCCTCTTCCTTCTCTAGCAATCCCCATCCTGCTCCTCCCCCTTTCTGCTCTACCAACCCCCTCCTGCTCCTCCCCCTTTCTGCTCCACCCACACCCTCATACTCCACCCCCTTCCTGCTCTAACAATCACTTCAACAGAAAGGCTTTTGATTGGCTAATAAACGCTACGGGCCCATGTTTGTGATTTGCCCCGAATGATTAGAATGTCCCAAAATGGAACCCCGCTTCCCTGTTAAATCAGTTTAGACCAAACAAATAAATTATTCCTAAACGTCTCGCCAAAAAACAAAAAATATATATATGGGTTGATGGAGACGCTGAAAAATTCACTGTAAATTTTCCTGACGGAGGGAGAATTTCCCAGGCCGTGGCGTGTCTCTGGAGCGCTAACTGAACGCGGGGGCGGTGTGTGAGCACCTGCCCCTGCGGGGGTAACTCTGTGCGCGTTAGCGGGGTAATTATGCACCGCGACCGCGGAGACGCTCTCAGGCCGTAAAGGTGAGGACCTGCGGCATTATCGTGCTGAACTGCGTACTCTCTCAGCGCATTTACTCTTACTTCTGTCTCTGCTTTCTTTCTTTAGTTTGCCTGCTGGGCGCGTTCTTTTTCCAGAGCCTCTAGCAAGGAGCCATCGTAGCAAGATGCATTATGTGTCATTTCCAAGGAGCGAAAGGAACACAGAGGACTTTGGTGTCAACAGCTAATAACAATAAAGCACCATAACAGAGCACTATAATGTAACTAGTGTAGTGACTAGTCATTCTTTATATGAGCAGTCTAATTGTGTGATAACTAATATTGCACTGTAGATTATGCTCTATTCAGGTGTTTATTAAGGTTGAAAATTGTTATGAGCCAGTCGAGGGATTAATCCTTTTTTTTTGGGGGTGGGGGGGGGTGTCAGAAGGATATGGGAGTGTTGCTTGGAGGGCCAGCGACTGAACTTCTGTCATGTATCACGGTCTTTAAGGCCATGTATTTCATCGTAATCATGACAGTTACACTGTGTGTCAGACATCTTTCCACTTAATGCAGTCACTCCGTCTCCATCACGCGGTTCTGTTTGCGTTAAGTGCGGTCGCGGGGCTTGTAAACTGATCCAGCTGCTGGCTTTAGTGACTCTCGTTCCATCTGCGGCCATTTTAGGGCTTGTAAACCAGGTGCACCGGCTCTCGGCCAATCAGCGACGCGAACTGCGCGCTCACAAAGCGCTGAAATGCAGCATAAGACGCCGGGCACTGTGGACTGCATTTATATAGCGCTTTTATCCAAAGCGTTTTACAGTTGATGCCTCTCATTCACCAGAGCAGTTAGGGGTTAGGCGTCTTGCTCAGGGACACTTCGACACGCACAGGGCGGGGTTTGAACCGGCAACCCTCCGACTGCCAGACAACCGCTCTTACCTCCCGAGCTACGTCGCCCCTGTGGCCCTCTGTGGCCCCCTGTGGCCCCCTGTGGCCCTCTGTGCCGGAAAATGGACAGCACTGCTGCACAGCGTGCATGCGGTGCAGCCTAACTGACATGCCCCGCCCACGAGGCCAGGTAGACGCGAGCTCGCGCCGGACCTGCGTTTAGGGACCCGACGAAGTCCGCTTGCACGCGAGCCGGCGAGCAGCTGGAGACGCGCACATCTGTGAGCGGCGTGTTCTGGCTGCCCTCGGTCCAGCGGGACGGCGCCGCGCCGTTAATCTGATCCCGGCTGAGCGCCGCCGGGCCGGATACGGACGCAATCCCCCACAATGCACTGGGGTCCACTTATTTAGAAAGGTTTGGCCGTTTCCGGTTGAAAAAAAAAAAAAAATTTAATAATAAAATGATTATTATTTTTTTTTAGACGGGGTGAGTGTTTTCAGATGCAGGACGGCCTCGTCGCTCTTAAACATTTTAACGATTGAGCCGTTCTTGTTAGGAGTTTCAGTGGGTCCGGCTGAGATGGTGAACTTGTAAAGACGGTAAAAACTGCTATTCCCCCCATCCTCTTACCGTCACACTCCTCCTCCTCCTCCTCTTAATCTGACACTTCTTCTCTCCTGTTACTGTCACACTCCTCCCTTCCTATTACTGTCACACTCCTCCTCTCCTGTTACTGTCACACTCCTCCCTTCCTATTACTGTCACACTCCTCCTCTCCTGTTACTGTCACACTCCTCCCTTCCTGTTACTGTCACACTCCTCCCTTCCTGTTACTGTCACACTCCTCCTCTCCTGTTACTGTCACACTCCTCCCTTCCTGTTACTGTCACACTCCTCCCTTCCTGTTACTGTCACACTCCTCCTCTCCTGTTACTGTCACACTCCTCCCTTCCTGTTGTTTTCTCACTCCTCCCTGACTAGCGGCTTGCCCGGCAGGCGGGATTCCTCACTTTTTGTTTCGGGCGCCGCGAGGGGCCGCGGGCGAACGCTCTCGCCGCGGTCAGGCCCCGGCCCGGAGGCGTGGGCGTCTCCGTGGCGATGCGGACGCGGTTGGGCTCTCTCTCCGGCGGGAGGCCCGGGCTCGCGCTGCGATCGCGCGGCTCTCACCGCACGAGAGTTTCCTTTCCGACACGGAGCGGGAAAAACAAACAAACGCGGCGCTCCGGGGTTCCCTGGTCGCCTCGGAAACTCAGCGGCAAACCCCCACCCCCACCCCACCCCACCCCACCCACTGGGCTCTGTGCGAGTCTTAAGGGGAGAGGGTTCCCTCCCAGGGTCTTTGGTGAGGCAACCCGTCCGTGTTGACATCGTATTGATGTGCACCTTTCTCAGAAATTAAGACCGGGTCCCCAATTAGACACTTAAGGTCCTGCTGGGAGATTTTTAATAACCGCCCTGTACTCCCCCGGGTTTCTTCCCCCGGGCTTGTCCTCGCTGTCGATCGGATGCCTGGTTCGCTCGCTGCTAGGAACGTGCCTTTCCTTTGTTTTGTTTGTCTTCGGCGATTTGTTGGCGGTGTGAAATCTCTCGCCGCGCGTCTGTCAAGCCGCCATCTCCTCAGCGGGCCTGTCTGCACCCTCGCTGGCCCCTGCGTCCAGAAGCACGACTCTGCCAAGAGTTACACCGAGCCCAGGAGCTACTGCGGGATCTGCAGTTCTGTCTCTGAGCACGCTCCTTAGCAGCGTGGTGAGACATGCGTGCGTGTGTGTGTGTGTGTGTGTGTGTTTGCGTGTGCGGGCGGGCGGGCGGCATGCGTGTGTGTGTGTGTGTGTGCACGTATGTGCTTGTGTATGTGTGCACACGCATGTGCTAATTTGTTTGTGTGTGTGTGTGTGTGTTTGCATGTTTGTGTATTTAGATGTGTGTCTGTGTCTTGACTCCAGAATATATGTATAAGAAATTGCCCCTCCCATGAACTGTAGGAGCTCTTAGTTTGGTGGGATGGGTGACAGTTTGTGCCTTAAAGGTCATCTGTGACCCTTGGGAAGCATTTCCTGTTCTGCCATTTCTCCCAAGACACTCCCAAGCATTCTGCCCTAAATGGGCCATCAAAAATGGTGAAAAACTATATTTAAGGCCTTGTTTGTGGTTTCTGTCCACAGGTACTTGTTTGAACAGTGGTCCTACGTTCTGTAAAAGATGAAGTGAGGACTGTCATGTAAGCTCAGATGTTTTTTTAAACCCCCCCCCCCCTTCCCCCACCTCCTCCCCCAATACCACCACCTCTCCAAAATCATTGCCAATATAAAGGTTGGGGTCAGAGTAAATGGACAGAAATTTGTGAAGAAACAAAAAAACTGCAGTCTTTTTTTTTTTTTTTTTTTTTTGTGTGTGTCACGCAGTCATCCGCCACAAAGGGATTTAATGAAGGGCCCTTCTGCCGTAATTGTCTCATTAGTCTGGACAGATGGGGCGCTGCACTAACGAGGATACGGCCGGCGGGTTGTCATGGCAGCCTCGTCTCCGGCCGCGCTGTTGGCAGGGGAGCCCTGCCCCGTCGCCGGGCCCTCGCTCCGTTACCACAGAAACAAACGTGTGACATCACTGACGGAGGGGATTATAAATGGGGGAGGGAGGGGTGGTGTGGGGGTCAGGAGGGGTGCTCCCCCCCAGGAATTTTTTTTTTTACTTTAAGGGGGGGGGGGGGTTGATTCCTGCATTTATTTCACTTCTGTGAGGTGAAATAAGCACTTTTATTTCACCAGTTTTAAGTGCACTTCATTACAGAGATTAACAGCAAGCTTCGTGTTTGAACTCCTCTTACTAATGAAATAAATGGCAATGAGGAAATCCTGCACTAATGTTGTAAAAGTAAGAGACGTGTTGGGCCTGCATCCTCTGAACTACCTGGGCTGTTCACCAAAATTTGGCTATTGCATTGAAGTAAATGGCCAATTAAACGTTGTTACAAAAGAAACCATTCAAAAGTTAATTGTGCCATTTTTGTTTGTGCTAGCTAGCTAGATCCTGGCTAGTTCTTAGCAGAGCTTTACTTATGCTTCACTGTGCTTAGGTTGCTAATAAGCTACCCTGACCTCTGAATCACTTAAAGATTTTTTAAATTATTTAATTTGCTTTGCAGAACAAACTTTTTTTTTTAAGCATTGCATTTGTCTTTTTTTCCCCAAAACAAAATATCAAATCGATTTTTTTGTTTCAAATGTTTATTTTGGAAAGAGCACTGCAGCTTATGAATTGTACTTGTACTTTTTTGTGGCAAGAAGACATCTACACTCCTTTCGCAGTTTTAATACATTTTTTGTTTGTTTTTAATTAAGACCGGTCGACAGCAGAGAGGGTAACAGATAAAGAGGAGATCACAGCTCAGAAAGTCGAACGCCTGCCCCAGGCTGGTGACGTGCATAAGCCTTCAGAGTCGGGCGCTCTACGGACTGCACCGCACGTCTCGCCTACTTTATACCAGTTTTAATATACATATATTCTTTTGTTCGGGAAAGGCCTGACACGCTTGGAAAGTCCACCTGGAAGAGTTCCACTTGGCGTCCCACCAAGGCTAAGCGTGTTATTATGAGAAGGGTGTAACATCCTGGTGCCAGTCTCCTTCTGCGCCGTGGATTCCTGTGGCCTGGCTGTCCGTAGTTATTCTCCGGTCGGGCTCTTTGTGGCCCTGAACAGGGGAGTTCACAGCACTGACACATTAATCCTGCTCCAGCCCTGCCACACGACAGTGCTCTATAAGGTACCCTGCGTGCACTACTGACTGCACATGATAAGGCCATCGTAGAGCACTTACCTGCCAGGGTCACATGATCTGGTCATCTTAGTGCACTTACCTGCTTGGGTCACATTATCTGATCATTTTAGAGCACTTACCTGCTTGGGTCACATGATCTGATCATCTTAGAGCACTTACTATCTGGGTCACATGATCTGATCATCTTAGAGCACTTACCTGCTTGGGTCACATGATCTGATCATCTTAGAGCACTTACTGCCTGGGTCACATGATGGGTCAAATTAGAGCTGTGTCGGCATCATGAAGAAAATGAGCAGAAATGGGGTGATTACATCAGCCAGCCAGTATTTCAGTTAACCTCTGTTTAGAGAATATACCTAGCCTGGCCCACAACTCACCTGCACCTTTCCTCTGATAGGCTGTTTGTAAAGCCCCAGTGAAAGCCCGGCTTTTGATTGGATCGCACCTGAGTTGCCATGAGAAGGCCTCCTGGGCCTTTGTTTTTTACACGCGTGTGACTTCAGGAGCGGCGTTTGGACGGCTAACGTGGGTGGCCAGAGAGGACCCGGCAGCGTGTTGTCAGGGGGTGTAACCGGGGGCGACCGACCAACCACACCGTTGCCAGAAGTAGCTGGTCCCATTACGCGGTCCTTTCATTTCAGGCAAGCGCACTCTTCCCCCCGAAGAACAAACAGCACTATCATGGCGTAATTACAGTGGATCAGGCTCTTAGCGTCGAGCCTTTATTTGGGAGAAAGCGGTAAGAGTTTAATTAAAGGCAATGAGCCGCTGCAGGTAAAGATGTACGATAGCGGCAGACTTTCTGTCTGTTCAAACACCGCTGCTCTTTTTTTTTTGTGTTATTATAGGGCTGCATTCTTCTCCCTTTTCTCCCCCCCCCCCCCCCCCCAGCCCACTCCTATTTGAATACACTGATTAAAACACTGCTGTGATTACAGTGCGCTGTCTGAACCGCTGGCAGGAACGCAGGCAAAGTTGGCAGTCGGTCTTCACCGAAATAAAGCATCTGGGTCCTTCGGTTGTTTAGAATGAAAAATTCTCTCCGCGTGTCAATTACCGCCCAGGCAGAAGAGCACTGGCGGGTAGTTGGAAGAAGTTTAAAAAAAAAAAAAGAGGAAGAGAAAAGATGGCTCTCCCGTCTTCTGCGTCCTTAAAATGATCGGCTGCTGTGTTTCTGTCGGGCAGAGTCAGGGTGTACTCTGTTCCACACCGTACCACCGGCACGCCCGCTAACCGAGCTGGTACCCACGTCGGGCTGTGGCCTCCTCTGTTTCTTATAGTCAGGGCAGCTTTATTTCATTTAAATGAATTCAGTTAATACTGAATTTTTCTAGATCTTTCTTCTTAGTATTCAGCTCTTTTTTTGCATGCCTAGTTTGCTGGTCTCCGCTTGTACCAGCTTGTGTGCTGTTTCACGTCAGTGTGTGACACTAAATTCTCCCATTTTACTTTGTTGAATTGTGGAAGTGAAACGGCATCAACGGAGATTTTGAAGGCTAGGAGGTGGCAGCGGAGGAACCGTTTGACACCTTGGAAAGCAAATGGAGACAGTTGGGAAACTGGAAATAGATTTAACTTCCTCATGCGCAAGAACAGGGTCTCTTCACTTCACTCTTACTCATTATAAATGTCTTCTGTGCCTTCTTAGTGATTTTACCTTTTTTTTGTATTCCTGAGACTACTACTTCTGATGTTCTCCACTTTTATAAGTCACTCTGGATAGAAACATCTGCTGATTGTAATGTTATGAAGTCATCGTGAGTATTTACACACACACACATGCACTCTCTCACACACACAGACACTCATGCACGCACACACACACACCCACTCATGCATGTACACACAGACACGCACGGATGGACACACACACACACACACACACACACTTTCTCACACATTGTGTGGCCCTTCACTTGCACTCCCAAAGCCAGCCGGACCGCAGCTCGGGATATAGAATGCTAAACTGCAGCATTAGCCTCAGTCAGAGTGTGAGTCGGGGTTCGGCAATAATGAGCTAAAATATATTTTGTTGCAACATCCTAAACATTTCACAATATCATAATCTGTCAGCTGCAGTCAGCAATAGTGAAAGTGTGGTATTTAGCAGGCCACCGTGAGCTATAAACCATGCAAAGAACAGGGTTGGTAAGCAGTACCACATTTTAAATGCATGCAAATGCACATTTCAGATTTATGATTTGAAATGATGCCCATCCTTGGTACAAGGCAGTCATCCTCAGCCACGAACCATGGCAGGAGACCGATATCAGTGCTGTTGAATTGTTTTTTTTTTTTTTTTTTTGACTTTGCGTTCTCCAGGATTTTATTGGTCCGGACAGTGATTGGCCGGTGTGCGGACGGCTCTGTTTCCGGTCCGCGCGAGCGCAGTGCCCAGACCTCGGCCACACGGTCGTGATAAATCGCTTCGAACCTGAGCGCCGGTATAATTGACTCGTTTTCTGAGTGCGGTCGTTCCTCGGTGAGAGTAAGTGTGTTAAATGGCGCGTTCTCGTGGTGAAATCCAATACGCCGCTTGGCAGGGCCTGGGCCCCGCTCTTGGGCCCGTATCGCGGAGAACTTTTGGGACCCATTACTGAACAGAACTCACATTTTACGTCTGAAATGGATTTAACGGCTGCCTCGTCCCAGCCCTGACCCTCTTTAAACGTACTGCGGTGCGGAGAGAACCCCGTGGCCCCGCGGAGCGTCAGGGGGGGTATTGGCGGATTTTTGGAACGGGAGGTGTTGTACTTGGCAGGCGGGGCGGGGTTTTGAGAGGCGTTTTTTTTGTGTGTGTGCAGAAGCGCGCATCTGCGGTGGCTTTTATTCGACAGCGCGTTGGCACGCTCTGCGGAGGGACCTCTTCTTCCTGCCTGCAGTTCCCTGTGACCTTAGCAACCAGGGCAGGGATTCATGGGCTCGGAAGAGGGCCGTGTGCAAGCGATGCTGTTCCTGTGGCCGTCTCCAGGAAAAGCTGTGCCGGCTGACGGCTCGTGCTTGATTTATTGTGTTGATTAGATTTATGGCGATTTGTACTTGGAAGTGACATCTCCTTGCTGTTACATACAGCAGGACGACCCAAATGTGTGCGGTATTGGAAACTGCACTTTAACAAAGACGTCTTAGATCCCTGTCCATGAGGATCAACACTTCTGAAAAAACCTCTTGGTAACAGTGACTCATGTTAGAAACCTCTCCTTGAGTAAGAGCAGTCTTGGAAACCTCAACGTAATAAAGAGTTGTCTTAGAACCCTTTCCATCGGGAAGACTAGTCTTTGAACCCTCTCTATTAGGACAAGCAGTCATAGAACCGTCCCATTATGAAGCGAAGCTGTAGAACCCTCTCCATACGGAAGAGCTCTTATAGAAACCCTCTCCAGAATGAAGAACAGTTATAGAACCCTCTCCATAAGGAAGAGCAGTTATAGAAACCCTCTCCATAATGAAGAAGTTATAGAACCCTCTCCATAATGAAGAGCTCTTATAGTAACCCTCTCCAGAATGAAGAACAGTTATAGAACCCTCTCCATAATGAAGAGCTCTTATAGTAACCCTCTCCATAATGAAGAAGTTATAGAACCCTCTCCATAAGGAAGAGCAGTTATAGAAACCCTCTCCATAATGAAGAGCAGTTATAGAACCCTCTCCATAATGAAGAGCAGTTATAGTAACCCTCTCCATAAGGAAGAGCTCTTATAGAAACCCTCTCCATAATGAAGAGCAGTTATAGTAACCCTCTCCATAAGGAAGAGCAGTTATAGAACCCTCTCCATAATGAAGAGCAGTTATAGAAGCCTCTCCATAAGGAAGAGCAGTTATAGAAGCCTCTCCATAAGGAAGAGCTCTTACAGAAACCCTCTCCATACAGGAGCACATCTCCAGCCACTGCAGGGCGCATCTGATCGCCGTTTCATAACCTTACCGGTTTGGATCAGAGCTGCATCAGAGGCTTTCCCCTTCCAGTTTGAATAAACATCCAGAGTTAGCTAAGCACTCAAATTGTAAAACAATAAAGAAACGAAGTAGCGCTGGAACTGTCTACAGACCTGGCTCTGGCTGGCTGGGATGGGGGGGGGGAAACCAGCTCTGAAAATTAAACTCTCCAACAAAAAAGTGAGCTCAAAAAGTGCGGTGTGAAAGTTCCCCTTTCCCAAAAAGTGTCTCCTGCCACATCAGGCTCTGACAGGTGTGGTTTGGAAGACACCCACTCGACAATTTTTAGAAGACGTGAGGGGGCAAAAACACTCAATTACCATAAATATCCCGCATGAATATACAGTGTGTGAGTATTGGTGGCTTGTCTGAACTGCAGTTCAGCGCTCGCGCGTGTCGTTTTAGCATTCCTGTCCTTCCCGGGCGCCAAATTACCCTGGCGGTTTGACGGAGTGCGGTGGCTCCCAAACTGAGGATGTGGGCGAGCCGAGCCGAGCCGGGGTTTGTGTCAAAGAACCGCGGCAGGTTCTGCGGCGTGAGTGGTCAGTGACAGACTGGGTGTTCATGCGAAATTATGCACGTTTGTATTTACTTTTGAAATGTATTTTACATTTTGACATGGGGAGGGTGGGGTTTGTCTTTTCCATATGAAAATAATAATCTGAGGCTTTTTTTTTGATCATCGTAGTGCTGTTTGGAAAGGTTGCATGTTTTCCTAATTTAAAATGGGGCGAACCAATGGTCTTTGATTTAACTGACAGTCACTAGATAATTGATCAATTTTGGCACCCCTGCTTATAATGCTTATCTGCAGAGAAATAATACAGTATCACTGTTATCCACTTGATTTATAAGTATGCAGATTTATGAATGTGATTCATGTGCAAAAAATGGATTCTATTGAGTATCAAAATATTTTCACTGTGATTGTTCTAGTATTTGTATATATTATAGGCTATAGGTGTGTAGACGCACGCACATACACACCCACACACGTACACACACACACACACACACACACATACACATACACACACACACACACACACACTCACACACACGCACACACACACACGCACAGTCATAGCTACGCCCATATCGGATCTGTGTATTCCACACTGTGACCCAGCGGTGGAAAGGTCGGTGATTTAAGGGAGGGGGCGTCCCGGGCCCCCGCCGCAGAGGTGGGAACGGCTCCGTCTCGCCATCGCGCCCCCCCCCCGTCGCACGGGAGCGCCGCTTAATCCCGCCGAACGCCGCGTCCCCACGCCGCCGCGCGCTCAGGCGGGGACACGGACGCGCTCCTTTACGGGCGGGTAATGATGGCCCTGATTTTTCACCGCGGCGGAGGTCTTATTCACTGCCCCCGCGCTCGCGGATTGATGGGACGGCCGCGGGGCTGGAGCCGAGCGCTCGCCGCTTGGCACCGGCGGAAGGAATCCGGAAGGTTATCAGTCCCGTAAATCAGAGCTTCTGCGGTGGGCGTCCCCGGCTCCTTTTCCGTTAGCGACCCCGCAGCTCCGCCGCGCGCCTCCCAGCACGATGAGATAAACGCGTTTCCATGGCATTGTTTTTGATATGAGTGAACCCCCCCCCCTACGCCCCACGTCTTGCCTGAATGTGGACATTGTTCTCCGGGTTCAGTCCCGACCTGTCCCAGACTGCCTTGGCAGGGCTTGACTCGCTTTGGTGCGACAGGTTCCATTACTCAGTTCTCCAAACGCTCGGCGTGGCGCGATGTGGGGAATTTTGTGGGACACCTTTTTTTGAACAGCAGCGAGGAAATTCACAATCCCCCCCCCCCCCCCCCCGTCTGTCTCTTTCCGCTCGGGTTTCATGTTGACGTCTTAACTGTAATTAAGTCTGAAGTGTGTCACAGGAGGCTTTGGAGCGCAGCGATTCTGCGGATCCAGAGCTTTTGTTATGGGCATCGTTTCTGGGGTTGACCGCAGAAGAAAGTCATTTTTTAAAACCCCGTGCGAGCGCTTTAGCAGAAGAGAGCTTTTTCTCTCCCTTCAGTGCTGTGATCACTCTTTTCCCCTCTAGCCAGCAGACTGATTGAATGCCAGCATTGTCTGGGTCATTCAAAAGTTAAGCTTTTCTCTTTTCTTTTTTTTTTTGTTGCTTGCAGCCTATAAGGAAGCCAGAGAGTCTGAACACATGCTTCTTTTGCACTGAACACATGCTTTTACAGTGAACACATGCTCCTATTACACTCAACACATGCTCCTATTACACTGGACACATGTTCCTTTTACACTGAACATGTGCTCCTTTTACACTGGACACATTCTCCTTTTACACTGAACACAACCTGCTTTTACACTGAACGCAATCTGCTCTCACACTTAACACAGTCTGCTCTTACACTTTTCACAAACTGCAGTTACACTGAACACAAGCTGCTTTTACATCTGTTAATTGTCAGCTGAACTGGTAACTAAACACGGGTGCTAATTGAAAATACTATGAATTCAAAGAGAAGAACTTTGTTATCCAGAGCTGCTTGTGCAACATACAGTAGATTCTGACACACTCGTACTGTACTGTGCATACAGTAAGGATAATTGGCACAGGCGCCTGAACACCTTGCGTGTGGGAGCTTGTTTGCTTTGGTGGGCAGGTGGTTGAACTGCGGATTGTTCTAGAGAAATCTGAAATCTGAATAAATGTCGCTGCGCGTTCCAGAAGCCGGGTTCCCATGCTTGGCTCAGATTGATTACCCCCGCTTCTCGTCCTGTCACGTCTCCATTAGACGGCAAGAGGCGTGAAGCTGTCTTTTGTGAGGCACACACCCTCACTGTGGGGGGGCGGGCGATGTGGGGGGGAGGTTTAGGGGGGGCCCGGGGGGGGGGGGGGGGGGGGGCTGCCCCAGGGCTGCGTCTGAACTCTGCATTCAGCTGAGTAACCTCTCCAGCCCGCTCTCTCCTCCGGCGAATGAATGGCCTCCTTTATTAATGTCGGAGGGGGGGGGGGGGGGGGGCCGTCGGGTACAAAACGGCCGGTGGAGATAAACAGCCACTTGAGAGAGCCGCGCGGAGTTCATTAAGAGCGAAGGTGGCGATTCGGGGGGCGGTCAATCGAGCTGGGGGGGGGGGGGGGGGGAGGGGGGGGGGGGCTTGCGGCTTGCGGCTTGCTTTCGCCTTAATCTCCCCCCTGCCCCATTAACATGGCGGGAAAATGGATTGAATGGGGAGCAGGAGAGAGAGAACGTATGGAAACCTGAACAAAGAGGGACACTAAGGGGCGGGTCCCCCAAAATGAAGTATCGCTGTTTGATTATTGGGGAAGATGTGAGCCGTGTCTCATTGGTGCTCCAGAGGAATCGAATTTTCCAAAAGCAGTCACAATTACAACCAATGTATAAAGGTATGTATGTATGCAACAGCTGAGCAGCCAATTGTCCAATTGCTTTTGGTCCCCTAAAATTGAGGTCTATGTATGTAATGGGCCTACACGGTTTACCCAATATGGATGTAAATACCTTCAATGTATACCTTAAAATAAAGCTGACTATCTGCTCTTTTGACCTCACATTCATTGTTTCATTTCAAATCCAATATGGTGGAGTACAGAGCCACGGCAACGAGAAGCTGTCCCTGTCCATATGCTTGTGCGCTGTATGTGCGTGTGATACATACTTTCCATACATTTTTATTTCCCAGCGCTGACCCTGTGGTGCCTGTTAAAGCAGCTCGGGGGCTTGTGGGGCTTTGTTCTGCACTGAGAGTGATGCCGGGCCCAAAGAGCCCATCGTTTTCCTTCCAGACGGATCTTATTTTAAGACTGTTTTCTGTGCTGCCACATTAAATACAGGCTGGCCTGACCTGTGTTTGGGCGGGGGGTTAATACCAGTCTGCCTGTTCCTGGAGGGGCCCCTCGTACGCTGCAGATCAAAGTGGTGCGTAAGTCCCGAATAGGGGGCGAAACGGAATTCACCTGCGTCAGAAGCACCAAAACCGCCGGGCCCAGCCAGGCCGTGCCGGGGACGAGCGGCAGCTGTGCTCCCTCCGGCCGGATTAGGGGGCTCCGTCGTGTCTCTCTCTCTCTTTCTCTCGCTCTCTCTTTATTTCTCTCTATCTCTCTCTTTCTCCGGCTCGAAAACCCGAGTTTTACCGCGGCTTCACTCCGCCCGTAAATTGGCCCTTTATTGCTTTTGCAGCCTCCATCTCGCAAATTAATGAGAGACGGAGAGCACCCCAAGTCCCACGGACGAGCGACAGAGAGCGCCCAGTGTCCCGCGGGCGAGCGACAGAGAGCGCCCAGTGTCCCGCGGGCGAGCGAGCGACAGAGAGCGCCCAGTGTCCCGCGGGCGAGCGACAGAGAGCGCCCAGTGTCCCACGGGCGAGCGACAGAGAGCGCCCGGTGTTTCGCGGGCGAGCGACAGAGGAGTGCCCAGTGTCCCGCGGGCGGGCGAGCGACAGAGAGCACCCAGCGTCCCGCGGGCGAGCGACAGAGAGCGCCCAGTGTCCCACGGGCGAGCGAGCGACAGAGAGCGCCCAGTGTCCCGCGGGCGAGCGACAGAGAGCGCCCAGTGTCCCACGGGCGAGCGACAGAGAGCGCCCAGCGTCCCGCAGGCGAGTGTGAGTGTGAGGCGTGTATTTTCCTGCAGCTCTCACTGAAAGTCACGGCTCTGGACTGCAGGCCTGGATCTGTGCGCTTGAGAACGTCCTTGAGTCCGTTCTGCAGGGACCGCAGCATTAGCGTGCGTCACGTTCCCGGGGTCCGAGAGTGTCGCCGTGGATACAGCAAGATGGGGGGGCGGGGGGGCACTGCAGTAAATTTTAAGTGAGAAAAAAACGAGTGCTTTTAAAAGATAAACTGTGGGCCCAGCGATGGCTGTTATGTCTGCACAGTGAGGAGTGGTTTCATGGCAGTGAGAGAGAGAGAAAGAGCTGGGGCCTGTCCCCCCAGTGCTCCCCACCTGAGACTGGGCTTGTAGAGGGCACAGACTCACCTGTCCTGATGTTCATCAGTCTGGCCGGACTAATCCCAGAGTCCCGTCTGCAACATGACACAGGGGGGGCTCTGTGGCGATGAACTGAAGCCCTCAGTCTTGCAGGGGTCCGCTGGGGTGCAGGGCACTGCTGGTGTCGCTCACCTGGACTTAGTGTCTTTCCTCTGCCGTCTCCAGTTCCCCCTCTCTCCACCCCAAAACACCAGCGACATAGTTCTACTTTCCACTTTGGGGGGACGTCAAACAGGAAATTTTCATTAGATTTTTTAATGTGTTTTTTTTTGGGGGGGGTGGGGGGGGGGACTAACAGCATTATACAACAGGATCATATTGGGTGGGACCATTTGATGTTCCCCTTCATGCACAACACCCCATGGAGCCCTACATGTGTCGTCTTACCCTCCTGAGCTGCCTATAAATACACACTTTATACCAGCGAGTCTAATACCCTGGACTTCAATGCCTGACCACTATAATTATTTGCCATGTAGATTTCCCATTATCACCCAATTACCGGTTAGCCTGAGTTTGCCTACGTACCAGCTCTTGCCATTTTGAGTTTTCTTTTTCATTTTAACAGAGGATTTTTTTTAACCTCACTTGTTTTTTTTTTGGGGGGGGTGGGTGGGTGGAAACGGGGTCAGGCTATGTCTCAAACTTCCTGTTTTCCCTGTTTTTCTGTAGAGTATCTTTGTGACGGCGTCTCTGTAATTGGTGATGTTCGGATAAAACTGCACTGAAAGAGGTTTGTTTCTCCAGAGCGTGATTGCGACTCGGTAAAATGCGATTGTTTGGACACTCTGAATGCTCGGTTAGATTGCTTCTGAAAGTGAATAATTGTTGCGCTGTGGTCATAAGTTATATAACCGCACATTTCCCCCCCCCCCCCCCCCCGTGCCTACACTGAGAGAAAATTATATGGCTCTCAGTGGCTGGGATTAGTGAATCACCCCTGTAAGTGCTGTGTGTTATTTCATTTCCTGCTCCGTGTAACGCGTCCATTAAGGACAAAGTGAGTGCACTCGTACCTTAGACTGGGCTCAGCTTAAATAATCACTCAACACTGCTTTTGTCCTTCTGTACTGTCGCCATGGTGAGAAACTGGCTGCATGGTGGCAAGCAGCAGTCTCACATTCTCTCTCTCTCACACTGTCTCTCATTCTCTCTCTCTCTCTCCTGGTCTCACATTCTCTCTCTCTCTCCCTGTCTCACATTCTCTCTCTCTCTCACACTGTCTCACATTCTGTCTCTCTCTCACACTGTCTCTCATTCTCTCTCTCTCTGTCTTTCAGTCTCACATTCTCTCTCACCTTCTCTCTCATTCTGTCTTTCACTTTCATTCTCACTCATTCTTTCTCTCTTTCATTCTCGTCTCTCACTTTCATTCTCTCTTGCCCTCATTCTTCTCTGTCTCCCTCTCGCCCTCTCTTCACTGTCAGTCACCTAGCATCTGTCTCTATTTCTCTCACTATCTCTCAATCTCTCACCGTATCTGTCATTCTCACTCTCTCTTTCTCCATCACTCTCTCTTTCTCTCCTGCTCTCTCTCTCTCTCTCTCTCGGAACCCAAACTGCAGATAGCCCCGCATGTGGCCGATCACCTATGAGCAGAATGCTCCGGAATGCTAACTGTGCATGAAATTGCGCTGATAAGAGAAATTGGCCCGATGTTCCAGTCTGCAGGAATGTTTTTTTTTTTTTTTTTTTTTTAAAGGGAAAAAAAAGGGAACTTAGCTTGTTAGCCAGCTGAGTGAGAAGTCCTCAGATCCTCTGTGATGGCTGGCACATTGCAGTAGAGAGAGAGAGAGAGAAAGTGAGAGGGGGACAGAGAGAAAAAGAGAGAGAGGGAGTGAGAGGGGGAGAGAGAGAGTGAGAGGGGGACAGAGAGAGAGAGGGAGAAAGAGAGAGAGGTGGGAGAGAGATGGAGAAAGAGAGAGCGAGAGAGGGTTGAGAGAGAGAGAGAGAGAGAGAGGGTTGAGAGAGAAAGAGAGAGGGAGAAAGAGAGAGATATAATGGAGTCTGCTAGGCTTCATCAGTGTCAGTACCCTGACAGGCCCTTCTCCTGCTGCATTTTAGTCAGCCGTGACGGGTATTGATGGGCCCAGCGCTCGCCTCTCTCATTGTGGCTGTGCTCCCCTGTCCAAACTCAGAGTCGGTATTCTGAGGGCTAGCAGCCGTCTATTTTACCGCTAAAAATAGCCCGTTGAGCTTGCCAGGCTGATAAACCGGTAATTAGTGGTGCCATTATCTGGTCCAGAGGCTCTTGGTCTCTACAGGACTCTGTTCAGAGAAGCTTTTCACGTTGAGTTGTATTTACTGCTGTGGTTGAAGAGGGACTCGCCGGAGATAGATGTAGTTTAGCAGTTAGTCCCGTCTAGTTTGGTGTGATTAACCTCCACCACAGAAGCGCTGTTTGTGGTAGAGTAAAATGGTGGCAGAAACGGTATTAAGATAACTCCTGGTGAAATGACTTCATTTAAATGGCTATTGTCAAATTTGCAATGATAAGAATGGCGGTAAGAATGTGCAACGTGGTTTCATCACCAACGAACATTGAGTGACTGTGTCAGTGTTTTATGCGGTCAAATGAATGTTATTAAGGCTGTCGGATTTTACATGCGTTGAGGACGGGGTTAAAGATCCACCAGAATTTATACAGTCTCTGATTGGTGAGCATGGAAATGGCTATCTGAAATGTAGACACCTCAGTCTAGCATGTCCTTATTTATTAATCCTTTATAACATGTGGAAAGGAAGCAAGTAAGATTTTATAAGATACTGTACCATGTGTCCTCTACATAGAAAGGAGTTGGGTCTTTAGCTCTGTTTCTGCAAGAAGTTTTAAGCTGTTTGTTGTAAACACAGTGAGTACACACATACGTGTAACACCACTTTTCTGGACTTGACTGGTTTCTGTTTTGATGTGGCTGTTAAACGGCATCCAGGCCTGGAGTAAGTGGAGCTCTGAGCAGGACCAGGCAGCTGGGGGGGGGGGGGGGGGGCGGGGGGGCGGGGGGGGGGGGGGATGTGCCAGGGGAGAGGTGATGGAAGGAGAGGAGAGGAGAGGAGAGGAGGGGAGTGGAGGAGAGAGGGGGGAGGGATGAGGAGCTGAGAGGAGAAGGGAGAGGAGGGGTGGGGGTGGGGGTGGGGGTGGGGGTAGGGGTGGGGGCGGGGGCGGGATTGGATGCGCTGTCGTTTCATAAAGCCTGCAGCTGTGACCTTGGATTCTCGGCTCATGAGAGTTTGTGGGCGCAGTCAAATTCGACCTGACGGGCAGCCAATGAGGTGACCTGAGAGAGAAAGGGAGAGAGAGCTAAAGAGGGAAGGAGGAGAGAGAGTAGAGAGATGGGGAATAAGCAGAAAGAGAGAAGCTACCTGCCCATTATAACTACACGCTGCTGCCCTGTCATATCAGAACGCCTGGCTCTCCACAGCAAAACCACTGTGCTCATGATTCAACCAACATTTCTCCTTAGCTTTTACTTTGAATTGAAAGCTAGACTAGACAGCTAACTAAAACAGACTCGCGAAACTGAGTTTGTGAAAAAGTGTCACATTTATGTTGATTGAATCCAGGCCAGTGACTGGTTCTTGCTCAATTAGTCAGTGATACCGTATTGTAGCTCCTTCCATTTTGATGTGGCATGAAACCTCGCCGTTCTTCCAGGACTGATGTGATTAATGCTGTAAAACACAGGAAGAACATTTGGATGGATGTACAGTACCAGTAATTAACTAATAAATCTGGACGGACAGTTCTAGTGCTTCTGTTGGTGTTGAGTTTCGATTTGGCTTCTTTCTGGAAAACATCAATTTCAGGTTTGTGTAGCTGTAGCGGGGGAGTTAAGCTAGCAGTCAGATCTGACTGAACCGCCCTAGGCGACCTTTCATGGGTGGGAACAGGGTTCAGGGTTGTGTTTGTTTTCTGTTTTCTGTTGAGGAATTAGGTTTCTTTGTGCGGAAGACACCGAGTTGAAAAATGTCGCCGTTGGGAACGGAAATCCATACTTGCGTCCACGGTAGCTTCCTGTGCGGAGTGATTAATTTCGCGCGTATGCAGGTCATCCCTGATAAGCGAGCAGCGGCAACGGCTCCTCCTTCAGCAGGGCGGGGGCGGGCGCGGGGGGGGGGGGGGGGGGGGTTCTGTCAGGCACAAATGCAAGGATTGCACTAAAACCGCAGACACGGCAATCCGCGCGCCCCCATAAATCTTCCCCCCCGGTCCAACCCGAGTTTGAGGAGTTCTCAGCAGGTGTTTTCAGTTCTTGCTACGCTCGAAGGGCAGCTTCACCCTAGAACCAAATTTTTTATTTAAAAATATGATCTGTTCATCAATAGTAATATGGCAAATAAAAATGTACGTGGCAGTTGGTGAACATGCCAGTCCTCTATCCATGGGGACCGCCCCATGTACTCAGTATGGTAATGACACATAGCGGTGTCAAAGAGGCTTGTTTCAGATGCAGAATGAGCCAAATAAGACAGAATCACAATTATGATTTTAACATACATATGTAATATAATCTGTTTACTCATCCAACAGTGGAAGGTTAAATAAATCACAATTTGAAACTGTTGGTTTATTTTCCCTTTAAATGGCCTTTGGTACATCATCTCATTTTCTGGACAGTGGACAAAATACATTTAAGCTCCAATAGGAATATAAGTGGTAGTGGATATTTCTTTTTAGAAAGCACTTAATTTTTCACGAAACTGCCATGCAAGGTTTATTTATGAAGCTGTTGGTTGCCCTTCATTCTGTGAATTCTGTGCCTAAACTCAGACTGCAGTTAATGTTAATGTAGTGTGAGAGAGTAGTATTGAAACATAAATATGTATTTTTTCTGGGCACGCTGTCTCCTCAGCTGATTAATGGTGTTTTCGCTCCAGGTTCCAAACTGTGTGTTCTGGCCATGCAGTTCCACGCTGTACAGTAGCCAGGCCAGTGTGTTGAGTTTCATCCCAGAGTGGACAGTCCTGTGGGTGTGCTTGAGTGCTTGAGGCTTGCAGTTTATTTATCCCTTCCTTTCCTGATATTGAATTATGTCAAGATATTTAGTAAAAAAATAAAAAAATCTGACAGTTAAAAAAAAAAAAAAAAAATTTGATAAACGACACGTAGTTTGACATCAACAAGGAAAAGAATGTTGCTCATCAAAAAAGGGAAATATCCACCAAGAAAACATACACACATCATTGTAAATCATGAAAAGAAGAGGATTTACATCCCAATGACATCATAGCTTAAACTGGCCAAGGAAAGACTTAGTTTTGATACACAAAATACAGGTCAAGCCAATTGTTAGGGTTATAAAACAAGGCAAGGCTTTTGGGTGGAGGCTTTACATTACATTACATTCATTTGGCAGACGCTTTTATCCAAAGCGACGTACAAAAAAAGTGCATATCATAACGTCATATCAAGCTTTAACGTCTGTCTGTCTGCCTGCCTGTTTGTCTGTCTGTCTGTCTGTCTGCCTGCCTGTCTGTTTGTCTGTCTGTCTGTCTGTCTGTCTGTCTGTCCTGCTGTTCAGTGGATGATCCAGGAGCCCCACCGGGTGGCGACGTTCTTCGGCTGCATCGGCACGGACAAGTTTGGCGAGATCCTGAAGAAGAAGGCGGAGGAGGCGCACGTGGACGCGCGGTACTACGAGCAGGACGAGGAGCCGACCGGAACCTGCGCCGCCTGCATCACCGGCGACAACAGGTCAGGGCGCTATCACTAACCCCCCCACCCCCCACCCCTCCCCCCTTTTATTCTTTAAAACTGACAGCTCTCTGCCCTGGTGGAGCTCTGTGGGTGTGGCGTGCTCCGCCCCAGCTGTTACGCGTTTTGTAGCACGGGTGTGTGTTTTTAAAAAAAAAACTTTTTTACCTGGTTACCCAGGAAACGCTGATTTTTCGAGCGCACCTCCAGGGCTTTCTCACTCCAGCAGCGGGTAGCGAGAGAGACCTCAGGCAGCGGCATCACACGGGCGGCTCCTGAGGCGTTTCGCGCAGAGTTTAAGCGTTTCCTGGCTAATGAGGAGAAAATGGCGTCCTGTCTGCTATGCACGGGTCAGATAGACAGATAGAGACGGGATCGCAGCACTAGGCCAGGGCGGGGTCCCTGACGTATCGTCATGGCGACAGGATCCTGGGGGAAGCTGTCAGTGACACGCTGCATTGGGGTGTGGTTTACCCCCCCCCCCCCCCCCACCGCCTGACCCAGGAACGCTCTGTCTGTTCATCACCTCAGTGTCCTGGTTCACTGTTTCCGTACCCTGCGTGCACCCATGTCTCCGCCCCCAAGGCATGCTAAAGCCATTACCTGGACAGGTCCTGGGCGTGGCTTCACCACAGGTGTGGTGTGGGGTGTTAGCACTGTGAACAGTGTGCTTCTTAAATAGATATAATTTTAGAGCTTTATTGGACAGGACCAGTGCAGAGAGACAGGAAGAATGGGGAAGTGAGAGAGAGAGGGAGGCATATGCGGCAAAGGTCGCACGGCCAGATTCAAATCACCGGTGAGCATTGAGCATGTGCACAGTGCTCTACAGGCTACACCACGAGACACCCCAAAAGTTGTTTTTTTTCCCCAGTATCAGTGACTCTGCTATTATCTCTGATTTTAATGGTTTAAGTCTGACACTGGACTTAATCTAGATGAGGTTTGTGTAAATTTATCTGTTTACCCTGGAACCTCTGAAAGAAACTGCCAGTTGAGCTGTATTAACATAACATAACATCATAATGATGAGAATAGGCCATTCAGCCTGACAATGCTCGCCATTTTCCTAACTAAGTTCTACCTAGTGCTCTGATTACCTACAGCCTAGATGGTATCTAACACTGTGTCATGCCTGGTCTTGAAAATCAGAGTTTCTGTCTCTCCTGTGTGACCTGGCAGGCTATTCCACACATTGACTACTCTCTGCACGAAAAAATTATTCCAAATTTCTGTACATATTCAGAGGGTCATATACACATAAACTTGTTATGTGTGCAATTTCTGCATTCAAGGACTTCCTGCATATCTGCCTGAACATCTTATTCTAATTTCATTAGTATCAAACAGCATAACATAATGCCCCCTAGTCGCAATTTGGAACCCAATCCTTCTTTTACTGTTGGTATTGGTATCTGTCATACTGGTTTGCCATATTTGCCATTATTTACTTGTAATAAAAAGTACCCTCTGTAAACCAGTGGGCCCTGCACATGTAAACACATTTTGCTCAATTATATTTGAGTGGCATTTGTGCTAATTTTATAATAATGACATTTTGTGATAATTTTGCTAGAATGTTTTGCGGTTTATTAAGTTGTGTAAGTCAAAGGAAAACATTTACTCTGGATCTCAGTAGAGCAGTTTGTGTCAGAGCTCAGTTACAGACTCATAGTAGCAAGTTTTTAATTTATGAATTTATGATTTCTTCTTCAATCATGTTTTAATGTGCCTCCTGTATCAGGGTTAAGCAGTCATGTCTTGTTTTATTGTTGTGTTTATTACTTCAGTAAAATTGCATGAGGGTCCCTGTAAATGTAAACACTTTTTACTCTGTTATGTTTGAGTGGCATTTATGTAATGTGTTCTTTTTATTAGAATTTATTGGTGTTCAGCATTAGCATTTATAAAAGCTCTGTGACTGACAAATACCTGCAACTTCTTTACATTTTTAAAGTTTGACTTTTTAAGAACCTATTTTCTAGTCAGAATGCTTTTTGGTAAATTAACAAAAAATTTTGACTGGAGAAAGCAGATATCAGCATTTGAAGTTGTGTTTAAAAATTCAAAGATATTGTGCATGAAAGAGATGAAGGGACATGGGTTAGATTTTAAAACGCTTTTCTTTATGCTGCTTTTATTTCTCTTTTTCTCCTAATTTGGACTGCCCAGTTATATATATATATATATATATATATCAGTGCTGCATTACGTTCAAAAAACTCAACAGCTGTGTCTCTTTCCATATATAATATAACTGCAAATATAGTCTCCGCTGTGGATTCAGGAGATTTCTGACAAGCGTGTGATCTCCTCCCAGGGACGTGATGTCCGCAATTCACAGGTGGGGATTGCACAGGTATGAGTCTGGAGGGGATATGCAGCTCGACAGGTGGAAGTTCAGGTGCCTGACCAACCAGCAGGGGGCGCTATCATGGTATCACCCGAGCCCAATGAAACCCCCCCCTCCTTCCCTGGGCAACCTCAGCGCCAACCGTGTGTCGCCCGGACGGGGCTGCCTGTGTCAGTCGGCACTGGCACGGTCCGTATTCAACACCAGACCGCCAGGCCCGTGCATGCGCTGGATCAGTGCCTTAACAGGATGCGTCACCCAGCAGTCCCCTCCATTTCAGTTCTTTGAGCTGCTAGCCTGCGGTTAGCGATTTCAGCTGTGTTTTAGGTTCTTTGTAGCTGCTCGTGTACAGCTGTGTACAGATGCTGCCTCTGCACACTCTTTGCTGCTTATAGACTGGGTTGGGTATTTGAGACAAAGACTTTTTGGGGAAATTGATTTTGTCTGGCTTTGCGAATTTCACAACATGTTCCGCCATTTTAACGTGTAGGAGATGTAAAACAGGGCACACTTCCAAGAAAAAAGGACTCCTGCACCCCCATGTTTTTTTTCAATCATACATTTATTGGAAGGAGAGGAGACAGTCTGCCCTACTCGTATTCTTTTCACTTACAGATGGGGAAAACAGAGAGGGTTACTGATAGAGATGGGATCACAGTACAGAGAGGGTTACTGATAGAGATGGGATCACAGTACAGAGAGGGTTACAGATAGAGATGGGTTCACAGTACAGAGAGGGTTACTGATAGAGATGGGATCACAGTACAAAGAGGGTCACAGATAGAGATGGGATCACAGTACAGAGAGGGTTACAGATAGAGATGGGCTCACAGTGCAGATAGGGTTACAGAGAGAGATGGGATCGCAGTACAGAGAGGGTAACAGATAGAGATGGGATCACAGTACAGAGAGGGTTACAGATAGAGATGGGCTCACAGTGCAGATAGGGTTACAGATAGAGATGGGCTCACAGTACAGAGAGGGTTACAGATAGAGATGGGATCACAGTACAGAGAGGGTTACAGATAGAGATGGGATCACAGTACAGAGAGGGTTACAGATAGAGATGGCATCACAGTACAGAGAGGGTAACAGATAGAGATGGGATCACAGTACAGAGAAGGTTACAGATAGAGATGGGATCACAGTACAGAGAGGGTTACAGATAGAGATGGGATCACAGTACAGAGAGGGTTACAGATGGAGATGGGATCACAGTACAGAGAGGGTTACAGATAGAGATAGGATCACAGTGCAGAGAGGGTTACAGATAGAGATGGGATCACAGTACAGAGAGGGTAACAGATAGAGATGGGATCACAGTACAGAGAGGGTAACAGATGGAGATGGGTTCACAGTACAGAGAGGGTTACAGATAGAGATGGGATCACAGTACAGAGAGGGTTACAGATAGAGATGGGATCACAGTACAGAGAGGGTAACAGATGGAGATGGGATCACAGTACAGAGAGGGCTACAGATAGAGATGGGATCACAGTACAGAGAGGATAACAGATGGAGATGGGATCACAGTACAGAGAGGGTTACAGATAGAGATGGGATCACAGTACAGAGAGGGTTACAGATAGAGATAGGATCACAGTACAGAGTGGGTTACAGATAGAGATGGGATCACAGTACAGAGAGGGTTACAGATAGAGATGGGATCACAGTACAGAGAGGGTTACAGATAGAGATGGGATCACAGTACAGAGAGGGTCACAGATAGAGATGGGATCACAGTACAGAGAGGGTTACATATATGGGTTGTGGGTCAGTCGCCTTAGACCTCCCTCCTATCAGGAAGCATTTGGTGTGGATTTTGATTTAGCTTCACTGAACGGATCGCATAAGCCTCTGGGCTTGGAGGTTTTTGCAGTGAGAGCAAGCAAGCATCCTGGATGAATTTGAAGACTGCAGTCTGGCTTTCCTTAAACTTGTGTTCTGTGCCAGGGGTTTCCAATTGTTCTGACCTACTTAAAGAGGGAGTAAATGTCTTCAAACCTGCCCCTTATTAAAACGTACGTTAGCCTGGAAAACAGAACATAGCCATTCGGGCATAGAATTGAAATGTTTAACATATTTAAACACAAGCGCATGAACACTGTAACTAGTAAAGGGGATGTAAAGGTTATAAGGTTTGTGTTTTGTCAGGTTTTTGGTGCATGTGGTGGTTCAAAAAGAACATTTTTGAGACACATAATACATGCAGAAAACAAAATAACATTATTTCACCCATCAGCTACAACAGGTCATAAGAAATGTCTGGAACATACTGCTTGTGTTGAGGCAACAGGCTGTGATTGAGCGGCACTAATTAAAGTAACTGAATAACTACTTGGTTCTGTACGACTTGAATACAAATATGGATCTGTATGGATATGGATCTGTCTTTGATGGCCAGGATACTTTGCAGCCACTTTCACTGAGTCATCCATATTTCAGAGTTCATTTTTCAAAGAGTTATGCTGTGGAGCTGTATACGTACACACACACACACACATACACACACTTGTGCGTACATGTACACACACACATACACATACACGCACTCGTGCTCACACACACACACACACACACACATCCTCTGCGTGATTCCCTGCTGACACATGGGTGGGTGGAGTCACAAACCCCCACCCCCTCCCCCTGCTCATTAACCAGCAGTCTGAGGATCAGTACCACCTCACTGACCCCTCCCCCCCACCCCCTCCCCACTCCATCTGCTGCCTGTGACCCACGCCGTCAGCCCTCTGCTTCCTCTCCAGCGGGACATGGGCTCGGAGCCCCGAAGTGATTCACACCTGGGAACGGGACACCTGAGAGATCCCACACTGTACGAGTGTGCAGCTCCAGCTCTGAGCTGAAGCTCAGATCTCACACAGGTGTGTGGCTCTGAGCTGAAGCTGAGATCTCACACAGGTGTGTGGCTCTGAGCTGAAGCTCAGATCTCACACAGGTGTGTGGCTCTGAGCTGAAGCTGAGATCTCACACAGGTGTGTGGCTCTGAGCTGAAGCTGAGGTATCTTACACAGGTGTGCAGCTCTGAGCTGAAGCTCAGATTTCTCACACAGGTGTACAACTGTCTGGTCTGCAGATTTTTAAGAGATTTGTTTGGGGGTTTTTTTGTGTAGTTTTTTAATTGTATATGAAGTAGGTTAAAAATAAGACATTAACAAAGTCACTCAGTGTGCAGGGATATCCTTAAAAATTCACTAGGGGCTGGTGGCAGGATTATCCTTTTGTAATTATCACTGTTTTAAAATATTCTGGCATATATGGGACATTCTCTTATTTGTGTATTAGAGAAGAAACTAAAAAAAAACTTTTAAAAAACAAAACAGCAGTGAAAGTGATACCACAAATCCAAAATAGTATATAAATAGTATAAACACTGTAAAGTTGCGTTCCCAATAAAAACAGTAAATGGTAAACTGATGGTAAGTTTTCCTGCTTTCAGTCTGAGCCTTCTGGCTGAATGCTTTAACGGGGTGTTTGCGGTTGTGCTGATGCCAGGCATTTCTAACGCATGTTTCGGTGTGTGCTGTTCGCAGGTCTGGAAGACCTGTTCTAGACTTCCATAGAACTGACAGGTAGGCAGCGGTGGCTGCTCAGCTGACCCCTGTTTGGAGCTCATCTCTCTGGGAGTGTGCAAGGGGTGTGCGAATAGTGTATGAGGCAAGTGTGAAGAGTGTGAACTGGGCTGCCAACCTCGCCTGAATCTGAGAAAAAAAAGTTAATTCTATATATACATATATAAATATATATATATATACACACACAAAATTGTTGCTGTCATTAATTTTACATTCATTTTGGTAAAATATATTTTGTACAGTAATCGGGGTGGCGTATAGCAGTTTCTCTAGGTTGGCGTGCCCTTTTCTCACTTTGAGCACCCGCCCCTCAGAAGCTCTCTGCGCAGGTCTGATAAACACTCCGCTATTCTGCTGTAATCTAACATACGGTGATTCGCTACACTAATCCGAGGCTGGGCCTGCTGTCAGACACCTGCATTTTAGAAATGCAAGTCATGAAAATGTCTGTTTTGACCAATTTCACCTGTGTGTTATAAGAGTTTAACAAGTATTTGAGCAGTGGGTAGCACTGTCGCCTCACAGCAAGTAGGTCCTGTGCCTGGGCCTTTCTGTGTGGAGTTTGCATGTTCTCCCCCTGTCAGTATGAGTTTCCTCCAGCTGCTCCAGTTTCCTCCCACAGTCCAAAGACATACAGGTAGGTTCATTGGAGACTCTAAATTGCCCATAGGTATGAGTGTGTGTGTGAATGGAGTTTGTGCCCTGCGATAGATTGGCGGCCTGTCCAGGGTTTGTTCCTGCCTCTTGCCCAATACACGCTGGGATAGGTTCCACCCCCACCCCCCCCCCCCCCCCCACCCCCCCCGACCCTGCCCAGGTTAAGTATAAATAATGGATGGATGGATGACAGGTTTGCTCAGTGCATTGTGGGTACTGATCTATGAGGTATGTGCGTGGTTTATTGTGGGTACTGATCAATGAGGGGTGTGTGCAGGGAATTGTGGGTACTGATCAATGAGTGGTGTGTGCAGTGGATTGTGGGCACTGATCAATGAGTGGTGTGTGCAGTGCATTGTGGGTACTGATCAATGAGTGGTGTGTGCAGTGCATTGTGGGTACTGATCAATGAGCGGTGTGTGCAGTGCATTGTGGGGACTGATGAATGCATTGTGGGGAAGGCAGTGAATCGTCACGCTGCTAGGGCAACGTGCACTTAACTAACCACACAGGTATTCAGGTGAAGCAGAAACCACGTTCATGCCGTTCTTGTTGCCGTGGCTGCGAGGCGTTATCTTGCCGGCTGGCAGACATTTCACCGCGTCCTTCTGAGGAGAGGTGCGGCTAGCGCCGAGCGAGAGCGCTGCCCTTCGGAGCGCAAGTGGTTGTTTTTGTTGACATGGCAACTGCAACGGAGTTTAACGATAAACAGGATGGCCTTTAGTGAGGGCCTGTACATACTGTACGTGCCACTGCTCTGTTCAAGCATTTTTTTCTGTTATAAATGAAAACTGTCTAAAATCTGTCCTTCACACAAAAAAAATGTTACAATTTTATTACTGGCAGAGTGGAAAAATAGCAACTGTTTTCCAAAGCAGCCTTCGTATGAATGAATTTGACTTTGTTGTGATATTTAAAGAGCAGTAGATACACATAGATCAGTGTGTTTAGAGTAGCCATAGAAAACCCTGTACTGTCAGGGAGATAGCCACAGAATTGTGAATCAGTGGGCCAGGCGTCCTTGGTTTACCACTTCATTATCATGTTATAGTTACCGGGCGGATACTCACAGGTAACAGCTGTCACCTCTACGCTCGTCTTAGCCGCAGGGCTGTGTGTGACTCTCCTGTAGTACTGTGTGGACTGCTGGGTGTGAAATTGTCACTGGCTCTCCTGTACGACTGCATACCTGCAGTGTGTGGAACAGCCACTGGCTCTGTGGGAAGCGCTTAGTGTGAAGCTGAATAGTGTGCTCACTTCAGCATGGTGTTGATGGAAAAGAAGTTGTTAAAAAATAATAATGCATTTTTAAAAGTATTGAACAGGGTGTGCCTGTTATTGCAGGTCCCTGGTGGCTAACCTGGCCGCAGCCAACTGCTACAAGAAGGACAAGCACCTGGACCTGGAAGGGAACTGGAAGCTGGTGGAAAAAGCCAAAGTCTATTACATTGCAGTAAGTAGCTCGCCCGTCATTGGCCTGTCTGTCATTGGCCCTCTGTCATTGGCTCTTCTGCCACTGGCCCATCTGCCATTGGCCCATCTGCTTTTAGCCCATCTGTCATTGGCTGGTCTGTCTTTGGGCCCGTCAGTCATTGGTCCGTCTGTCACTGACCTGTCTGTCATTGGCCTGTTTCAGATGCAACTGCACGCAGCAGAAACAATTGGTATGAAATAACAACTTGATTTTGAAATGTTCAAATTTTTAAACCATCCTTAGATTTTTTTGTTTCTGTGTAAATTCAGTTCAGTATATTAAAAGTTAAATCGGACACTCCGAGCACACAGTAGATAAACAGGCCTTCTGAAACCAAACGGCGTTTCAGAGAGCCCCAGGTGGGCTCTTGATAATGGCCTGGATGAAGGAGAGCCGAGGGAGAGGAGGAGTGAGCGTTTGAGCAGCCTGGCCCTCGCCGAATCGCCCCAGACTGTGAAACGATATCGCCATGGCGTTTCGGTGTGAGGTAGGGGACAGTTGGCTCCCGGCTGGGCGAGCTTGTTTTTTTAAAATTTATTTTGGGCCCGAGAAGCTCGGGGAAAAAAACACCGCCTCTCGGCACAGGCGGGAGGCGTCCGGCACGACAAACACGTGTAATGGGCTCAGCCTCCGTCCCTCCTACCTGCAGCGGAAGCTTCCGGCTCTCGAGACACACGTCGGCAGCTGGGTGCGTGGAAATCGATTACCCAGCCGGCCGGGTTCATTGAAAATGCGGTTATCATCTCAGCTGTTAGGCCGCGGCTCCAATGTGTTCTGCGCCGGCCTCCAGCTTGCTCTTCAAGGGTTTCACATGTTCCCCCCCACCGCAACAACCCCCCCCCCCCCCAAATCCCCCACCCCACGTGCCTAACACAAACCCCCCCACCCCCCGCTCCCACCACCAACCTCCCTCGAGTCCACAAATACACCGGCGTCCAGCAGAGAGCATCCGTTTCCTCTCCTGGAGATCGGGCGCGCGTCCCTGGTTCGATCTGTACGAGCGTAACGTGTTCAGCGTTTTCTTTCGAGCGTGTGTTCGAAGCGTTGTGTCCACGACTCGTTCATCGAGCCCGCGAAGTCTGCGTTGTGGATCTGACAGTGAGACACGGCCGTGTGCTGGCACGTAAACGTTGCGTTTTTTTTCCTCATCGGTCTGTAAATTGGGTCCAGATTTTAATCTGGCGGTCGGAGAGCTTGTGTTTGGCTATTAAGGCTCATCGAAAGCAAAACGACCAATCCGTCCCCAGGAAGAGGCCCGGTGCGAATAAATAAGTGAATAAAAAATGAGATGTGATGTGAGTTTGAGCAGCGTTTCCTGGCCTGGACGAGGCTTGTTCTGGGCAGTCTGGCTGCTCTCTGTGCTCCAGCTCTGCTTCCTGTGTCCAGCAGCGAGTCCTGTCTGTAGTCCTGGATGTGTTCCGGTTTGTAGGAATCAATGATGAGTATTTTGCCGGTCCCAGTATTTTTCACCGGACCATTCCGGCGCCAGCCCGGCTCTCGTCTGACCGGACGTTCGGAATGCAGCCGCCGCTGTGCCTAGAGACGCGCCGCTCATCTTCGCGCATTTATTTATTTATTTATTTATTTATTCGTTTATTTATTCGTTTACTAATTTAAAGCGTTACATTAGTGCGCTAACCTGGCCTGAGGTGGCAGCTGCTGAGCGCTGTGATTGGCTGAAAGAGCGGCTCATTAGAGCCCGCTGTGAGGCCATGCAGCTCGCCCTGGAACCTGCGGTGGTGGCGGTTACGGTTACGGTGGCGGTTGTGGTAGTGGTTGCGGTTGTGGTTGTCGCGGCGGTGGTGGTGGTGGCGGTTGTGTCGTTGGTGATGGTTGTGGCAGCGGTTGTGGTGGTGGTGATGGTTGTGGTGGTGGTGGTGGTGGCGGTGGTGGTGGTGGCGGTTGTGTCGTTGGTGATGGTTGTGGCAGCGGTTGTGGTGGTGGCGGTTGTGTCGTTGGCGACGGTTGTGGCGTTTGCGGTTGTGGTTGTGGTGTCAGTGGCGGCGGTGGAGGAACAGGCAGACGGCGGCGCCGTTTCTCACAAAGAGAACTGCTGAACTTCTGCCAAATGTGCGGCGGCAGTCTGTTGCTAGGGAATGGGGGTCCTGAGGCAAATGATCACACATTGAGCAGTAACAAGAGGAGCGGAGAGAAAAAAAATGACAAAAGAGGGAGGGAAAAAAAGAGAAGAGGATGCATAAAAAATGACATAAAACACAGATGCAGCGCAGCCATTTAAAATAGCCTCGGCTCGTCTCAAAATGGGTTTTATGGGGAAGGATACGGGTTTAAAAATGTAGCAAAGATGACTGACTCTAATTGTAAGGGGTGCGTTTTTGTGTGTGTACGTGTGTGTATGTGTGTATACGTGTGTGTGCTTGTGCGTGCTGGCCCAGTTAACCCACCCAACCTTCCTCGGAGATGGAGAGAGCGAATCGTGCTGGACGCACGCACGCACGCACGCACGCACGCACGCTCGCATGCGCTCTGCAGCATCGAGCCGCCCTGTTTTTCCGGTCCGCAGCGCTGGAGTTCGGCCCTGTAATCTGATCCCCCCCTGGCAGACGCTTCCTCCATTATGCCACTTTAAATTAGCCGATTGTGCCACAGTCTTTCTGGGCTCTGGCAACCACAGGGTCTCTGACTCAACCCAAAACAGATCTGATACCGGAGAGAAGATGTCCTTACATGGGAATGTGTGAGATGAGTCACACTGAGGGAGGGGGGGGGGTGGGGGGAGAGACGGAGAGAAACGGAAAAGGGAGAGGGGGGGAGGGAGAGGGGGAGAGAATCAGAGGAGCGGGAGGATGAGGGGGTGAGGGAGAGGGGGAGAGAGAATCAGTGAAGGAGAGGGAGAGAGGGAGAGAGAAAAAATCTGTAAACAGTCAGTAGAGAGAGAAGATGGAGAATGTCAAAGATTTATTAACGTTTCATTAATAATACAGCAATGCTAATTATAATAACAGTAAAAACCGCTCAAATTAATAACGTTAAAGATATTCCAGCCTTTTCCTTGCCTTTGGCGTGTTTGCACTTGTTCCACATGGCTGATCAGGACCAAGCTTTGCTCCCTGGCATCTGTGCTCTGCTCAGCCTGTTAAGCCCCGCCCACAGTCATGCTACCATCGCAAGCTACTGACCATGCCCACATTAACGCTAATTTTGGGGTCTACTGACCCTGCCAACATTCATGCTAATGTTGGGGGCTACTGACCCCACCCACATTTACCCTAATTTTGGGGGGTACTGACCCTGCCCAAATTCATGGTAATGTTGGGAGCTACTGCCATAACACATGCATGCCACAAATCTCCCATTGCAGAACTAGAATGAGGGCCAAATGTCACATAAATATGTAAATATTTAAAGAAATCAGGTTGATTATATGGTGTTCACACATTTCATTTCCAGCTTGTATTATTTATAATCTGCATGAGAGCTTTTCTGGAATAGATGATGTGACTAAGCCGCAGAGAGACAGCTAGAGGGAAAAAAAAATCAAGGGAGCAGGGGAGAGACCGAAGGAGTGTAAGTGACAAAGGAAGAAAGGAGGAACGAGGGGGAGAAGAGAGTAGAAGAGCGAAGGAAAGCGAGGGGGACGTGGAGCAAGTGAGAGATGTAGTGAGATGTAAGCCCCGCCCACATTCACGCTAACGTTGGGCGAGCAGGCTTGCTGTAAGCCCCACCCACATTCACGGTAATGTTGGGCTAGTGCGCCAAATTGCCATATATCCTGGCAACAGCGGCAGAAGACTGCACCCGTGAGCACCCCCCCCCCCTCCCCCCCCCAGGGCCTCCTGCCTGGACTCGTGCTGACCTTGAAGTGCCGTATCCGGGCGTGGCATCATGTTGCCACCCACGTTGTGTCACGTCATGCAGTGCATGTGCACATAGCGGGCCAATGAGGCTCTGTCTGAGACCGTCGGCTGGTTACGGTTAAATTGAACCCTTCCCTGTTCACCTGACAAACTTCATTCTTGGGAACACTTACAAATAGGACATTTGGAAATGCATTGCATTTTATTTAGAATTTCTGCGTAACTGATTTGGTTTGGCTTTCTCATATTGGTCAAAGCAGTTGTCCTTAAAATAGGTTTGAGCAATCCCTACCAGCATCTTAAATAACAGCTTCTCTGTTCTCTGACCTGCCAGCCTACCTGCTTTCTGAAGTTATACGTTCATTTTCTCTGAGGCTGTTTGAAGAAACTGCCATCTTTTTCACCCACATTCAGCTTTCATGTTAAAAAAAAAATAAAGAATCTGTTGGCTGAAAATACTTGTTTAAACCCTGTTTCAATGCGATAACCTGAAATTTCCTGCTACCATTTAGTAATTTCATAATTGGAGGCATAATGTTTCATGGTGTAGCAGGTGATTTATTTGGCACTTTCTGTTCCTAGTTTCATACTTGGGCTATGTGGAGGTAGGCGGCGGTTTGCTAAGCCCGAGGTGTTTATGGGTCTCATCGAGCCGTTAGCTGGCGGGAGCGACACGTGTGACGTGTCTTAATGGGATGCCATAGAGCATTCCCTCGACACGTGTGCACACGCAAGCCTCCCCACGCGTGCACGAACACGCCACACATGGCCATCCATGCGTGCGCGCAGAGACACACGCCACGCGTCTCCCTCCCTGCGTGTCTGAAAACACGGCATGCGCTCTCTCTGCGTGTCTAAAAAACATGCCGCGCTTCCTCTCCGTGTGTCTAAAAACACGGCATGTGCTCTCTCTGCGTGTCTAAAAAACACGCCGCGCGTCCTCTCCGCGTGTCTAAAAACACGCCGCGCGTCCTCCCCGCGTGTCTGAACGCGCGCCGCCGCGACGCGCTTCCCGCGGCGCGTGCGAGGCTCACGCGGGAGCTCGCCCTCCTCTCGCCAGCCTTCCGCGGAGTCTTCTGCGCGCCGCGCGGGGCGGCTCGTAAACAAATTAAAATTCCGCGCTGGTCGTCCGCGGAGCCCTGCGTGTCGCGGCGGCTGCTAGCGTGCTTGCTCACGAGTCCCGTCTGGCTCCGCGAGTTTTGCGGCTTGTTTGTTTTTTTTTTTGTTTTTTTTTTTTACCTCGCCGTCGAACGGACGTAAACCTGCCGCGTTGTTCTGAAATATGAGGACGGCGTTCTCCTTTTATTAAGACGACGTCGCCCGGGACGATCGCTCCAGCGACGTCGCGTCTGAGTCATTCGCTCCGAGTGAGGTGAGACGTTTGCAGATCCCCCCGGTCCCCGGCGTTCCGTGACTCAGACGGAAAGGAGCTGCACCCCCGGCTGCCCGGTGCTCCTACAGGGGCGGGAACGCTGGAGGACCCTGTGCTAGACGGGCCGCGTAGTCGTGGAGCGTTATCGATTTTTAAAAACTCCCTGGTGTTGCCGTTTCGTTTGCGCGCCCTGGGTTCGTTAGATCCCTGGCGAGTATATTACATATTACATTACATTACAGGCATTTAGCAGACGCTCTTTTCCAGAGCGACTTACACAACCTTTACACAGCATTTTACATTGTATCCATTTATACAGCTGGATATATACTGAAACAATGCAGGTTAAGTACCTTGCTCAAGGGTACAACGGCAGTGTCCTACCCGGGAATCGAACCTGCGACCTTTCGGTTACAAGCCCAGTTCCTTACCCACTGTGCTACACTCCGTCCGAGTTCAAATGTTACTGGACTCTGGGTCTGATTTACTCAGACCTTTTAGCGTGTCTTACACCTGTTAGCGCGTGCAGAACCAATAACGCGACCGGTGATTGGTCCTGGTATTTGTTTTTGCACCCGCCATTGGCTGCGTTATTAAATCAGACCCCTTCCGTGCTCATTCACAAGGTGCCACCCGGGACTCCCCTGTGCGCTTTACTCACTGAGCGTGTGCCGTGCCATACTTAAAGGCCGTCCACTGCTCACGCTGGTTTTATGTCTCCCTGAAAATACGTTCCCTTGGTTTCAGGCTCAGTTATTTATCTGAGATTCCATAGGGCTTACTTCAGTCCCGTCCATGCATACATATGGATTTGCTTTACGGTCTGTTTATTACACCGTCGGTCAACTCGCCTGACCCAGTTCTTGGGTCTGAACTGGCTGCTGATTTTAAGGTGAAAGCAAAAGACAAGCAGAACCCTGTGGTACTACTGTACTGTGTGTACCGTGGTTCTTGGCCATGATATTTCTTGGATGAGGAGCCGCTTGGATTAATTGCTGGCTACTGTAATTAAAATGGAGTGTTGTGTTTTGATTGGCATTTTGGAATTTCTGGCATTCTGTCACATTCAGCTCAATCATTGGCTGTGCTGGACAAACAAATATCTGTTAGAAGGTTTAACATTTGAATGGTGAAACCCCACCAAATGAACCAATAGGAAAACACTGCTGATCCTGGGACTATGGTCAATGATGCTTACTGTATATCTTGATGGTCAGTGAGCGAGGTACAGGTATATGTGCAGGTACTGGTACTGGTCCACACAAGTTACAGGTCTTGTACTCATAGGCTGAGGGCAAGGGGGCGCAGCGGGACGAATAGTGTCCAAATCACGGGTTGCGTGCGCACGTGAGCGTACCTGCGGACCAGCTGCTGCTGTAGAACCCAGAGCGGATTCGCCCGTCTCTCTCTCTCTCTCTCGGAGAAAAACGGACTGCTCGTTTTTCGAGCGGCTCGCGTTCCTCCGACGGGCGACGATTTGCACATTTCTGCATTTTTTTTTTTTTCTCTCCCTCCCTCCCTCCCTCCCTCCCACGTTCTCCTTGGCAGCGATGCTCGGCTCGCCGAACGTGTCAGGCTCAACAGAACGTGCGCTGCTGTTCGGGCTCCGGCGGCGGCGGCCGCCTCCGCGGCGCGCTAGGTGTCGGAGAGGAGGCGCGCGCTGCTCTTTTGGGGTCCCTCGCTGCGCGCTGCGGGCGGCGTTAATGCGCGTGCGACGCTCTCAACCTTTCAATCGCTCGCGTCGCGGGGAACCTCTGTACTCATTCCTCCTCCCGCCCCCCCCCCCCCCCCCCCACCTAATTTTTGCTAATGCTTATGCTGTTCTTTTAGCCTGGGTAAGCATGTACCGTTTCATTTGAAGTGCACATAATTTTTTTTTTTTTCTCCCCCGTTAACCTCATATAAGGAGATATTTGTGGTAATAAAAACTGAATCATTACTGATTTTATGTGCCCTGTTAAGTGCCATACGGGTTGGAGTATGAAATCTTTTATCTCTTCAGCTTATTATTATAGTTTTTTTGCTATTTAGTTCCCCTGGAACTCAGTTCTTGTAGGCACCGGCTGATTTATTTTTCACAAGCGGCATTTTATTCAGGCAGTTTTAGGGGCACCCCTGGAAAGGGTCCTGCTTGCAGAGCTTAGGGCACAGAAAAGCGGGACTGCAGCTGTGCTCCCTCCCCACTCTGTCAGGCTGGGACTGTGATTAACACACCTGCTCCCAGTGCTCCAGCCCTGCTCTAAACCACAGAGGGCTGCTCTCAGTCCAGACTCAGGAAAAGCCCCCAGGTGGATGTCCTGTGTAACTCCTGTCCCGTAGTCAGAGCAGTTAGCCTGGGCTGCGTGTGCTACAAATACTTCAAGATACAATTTGCCTTTCAGTTTATGACCAGTTCCAATTAGATATACCTCTGTCCACTGTAATGTCATTCATTAGCTTGCAAGCTTATTTTTTGTTGTGTGCTCCATTGTGGTAATGGTAACTAGTTAACTTGGCTAACAGTAGTCACATAATTTAGCCAACTAGCTCACTCATGTTAATGTTAATGTTAATGTCAGCTGGGATAGCACTAGCTTACCTGGTTAGCTTTATGCTAGCTAGTGTATCTTAACCTGTTGTCCGCTCGCAAGGTGAATGGATGCTGATTTAAACAGCAAAAATATGAGCTGCAATGCTTGTGCAACCACCGGCCATCTTTTAGGGCACAGCTACAGGTGTACTTTAACATGATAATGGCTGTATGAGGAGGATTATAGTTAACCCGTTCTTCCACACCCCCCTGTGGGACAGGACCATACCCTGAGTAGGTTAGAGTTGGGTGCGTCAATCTTCGTTGTGCCAATAGGCAGTTTGCTTTTCAGTGTCTTGTAAAATTAGACATGGACATTACCTCATAGTAAATAATAAATTAATATTCAAATTAAAATTTCATACTCACACAGTAGCCGTCACCCACCGACCACATTCCACCGAGAGTGGCGGTTATGTTTAAAATTTCACCGTCAGTGTGAAAGAGTCAGTGATCTGTTAGATAAGCAAGTGCGAGGCCGTTCACCACGGAGTGCAGATCAGAGCAGAGTTCTGACATAATGCGCATAAATCTAGTTTAGCCGCCGCGCGTTTGTAGCATTTTTAGCGGCGGCGTAACATCGGAGGCCAATCAGAACAATGACTACAGCTCCATGTGACAGCGCCCTCAGCTTGCCGCTGTCAGAGAATGTTAACCAACCCATCCGTGCGAGAAGGGCATCCGTTCCCCGTAGCTAAGGGAGAAGAACGTAGGCTGAGGACACACGGACGGTTCTAAAAATGTTCCAGTTTATTGTTCTGCCTTAGAACAGTGTCCTTCTAACGAGCGCCTGATTATGCTAGGTTACACGGGGCACTGGATCTTACGAAGCTGCGGGTAGCTTCATTTCCCTCGCAAATGGTCGATTTTCGATTCTGCTTTTGTGTTTAAATGGTGAAGAATACTTTTTTTCCCCCAATATCAAATGAATGGCATGAAGCTATGCTTCGCTATCAGCCTTTCCCGCGTTTAGCCCATGTTCCTGGCATCCATACAGCCGCTGATTTGTCACATGAATATTCAAGCGCCTTTCCGATGGAGGACATAGCTGGATCGAGGTTGCGGGCATAATTGTACCCCGAATATAACTAAAAATTCTGACAGGAACAGCTATTAGCGACAAAGACATTAGCCTCTCATGCTAGGCATTATCTGATATCATTTTCCTGGAAGGATTTGCAGCAGGATTTTTAAAAATACCTGCTTTAAAATGGGAGTCATTTCAGAGGTGCATGCAGATTTATAGGTGCTGGAAAGAGTCTTACGGAACTAATGGAAGTTTATTCAATTTCTATAACTGGCCATCAGTGCCTACTTTCAGGGTATATGCCTCAATTCAGATGAGGAGTGCGCCCAGTGGTCATTCTGTTCTTCTTTTTAAATTTTCTGGGAAATTATGAAGTCACTGATTTTCTTAGGCTTTGTGGAACTCTTGGGCGAACGTGCCCTCAGAACTTGGTTTTCGGGCTGCTGGGTGGCCCATCCTGCTCTAGCTCTGTTCTAGTGCATGGGTGGGTACCATGGTGTGGTATTGCATCTGGACCGAGCCGGGGCCGACTATGAGGAAAGCATGTGCTTGTCTGCGCTCTCCTCAACTCACAGTGGAGGTAGAGAAAATGTACATTTAAAGGAATTTACATTTAAAGGAATGTAAATGAATGTACCTAATCTTAAATAATCCTAAATGGGAAAATGTCCCAGTGTCAATTTAGATCCCATATCCTGAAAGTGATTTCCCTCCAAAATAGGAAGTGGCGTTTCCGTGGTGTTGATTCCGAAGGCCACTCTGTCACCCAGGGCTTTACTTGGGTGTGTGATAATCACGTTTGGGATGTCCAAACGATCCGAGCTAGCCCACGGTCATTCATTCCGGCTTCCTGACCTTGCAGCGACAAGATACCGGATGACCCCCCCCCTCCGCCCCCCCCCACAACCCCCCCACCCTCGGGAAGCTGTACTTTTTCTCGGGGAAAAAAACGACCGTTTAGCTGTTGTCTTTCTCCACACCCTTTCTTTGCTCTTTCTTATCTGCGGGGCTCAGGAAGTAGTTTGGATTGTTTGCAGTGAAAAGCACCGGGCGAGTTTAGCCCCATAAGCGTTTCCTGTTACGGCATTAATCTCAATCCATGAAACCAGATTTCTCATCTGTGGAGTAGATGGCGTGTCTGCAGAAGCGGAACATTGCCGAGGGTTTTCCTGATTAAGAGGCTTAGTCTTGACACCGCGCGCTTGGGAGCTGCAGAGAGGCCGTCGGGTCTGGCTCAGAAAGCCCTGTAAACGGATTGGTGCGTTGAACACAGTGGGATTTCTCCACCTCCGCGGCGAAAGGCGTGGATTGATGTCACTTAGTGCAGGTATTACACACCTGGGGCACAGGTTAAAGGTGCCGTCTGCCAGCGGTATTGCGAATTACTTGCATCGCAACAGGAAGGTAGCATTATTTATCTTTGTCCAAAAAGTGACCACTTTAGCCCTGGTATACCAGCCCTCAATTTTACAAATCTGCTGGTCATTTTAACACCCTGGGACTAGCAGATTAGGCAGAACTGTAATCCTAACATGAATGGCCCGTTGTTCCTCAGAGCAGGCTAATATCTCACTGCTTACAATTATTGTTGTAACAGTGAGTAGCGACCACACAAAGAAAAGAAGAGAAAACTTTGTTTGACCTGGTGAAGGTCAAGGTCATGAGGTCAAAAGGTCATAAGGGGGCTGCTAAATCTGAGACTTGTTTATCGCCAGCTCAGGCTAAACTCAGCCACGCTATCCGCTTGGTGTCGTGTAGTATTCCGAGCGTCTTCACTGAGGCCAGTTCATCCTCCTTCTGTAAGGAAAGCATTTTTTAATCAGGACCTCCACTCACAAACACACACTACAGAATTAAGCAAGAACAAACCAAAATAAACCTGTGTGTTTTTTCTCGTTGTTCATCTGATGGGACAATTAACACTAGAAGGGCAACATCTTCATTTGGCATTTGGCACTGTGCAGTTTACCATTCATAACTTGTAAAAGCTACCATTGTTAAAAATCTGGTAGAGAAGGATGGGGAAAAATTATATTAAGCCATAATCAATGGCCTGTTAATTACAGAATAATGAGAGATAAAATGCAATCATTCTTTCTGCCGTTCTGTTGCAGGCAGAGTCAGCAATGTTTTTAAGATATCATTTCTTTTCTGTTTTTTTTTAGAGCCCTTTCTTTGGCCTATCCTTTTTAATCAAGGGAAGTCATTTATTTTTCCACAGAGCCATTGACCTTTTTTCCACAGAGAACTACCATGGCGGTGTCCTTCATTCACAAAGGACAATCATCTCTTGTTTAGCTTTGCAGTTCCTGTATAAAAATAAAAAAAAGTCGTTTTCGAATATTGTACCCTCAGGGAAAGCTTTAACATTTCCTGGTTGTACCAAGTGACTCACAAGGTGTAACCAAGACATGTCAATCAAGACCTGTCATTGAGCCAGATGTAGGCAATGAGACATAGCTGCAGGTAACCCACCAAATGTTCCCTATCAGACACTTATGGATGGGTGTCAGGTGGAGCCATGAAGGTTAGTTAGGATATTGGTCTGTGTTTTGGCCAATCAGGGTGTATAATGCAAGTTTGGGCCATGTTCTTTTAAAGCCAGTATACTCTGTCTGGAGTCTACAGCAGCACTGTAGGATAATGTTTAACCCTGACAGGAAATTCTGTGTGTGCCATTAGGACTGCTGTGGAGAAATGTCAGAGTGCCGTGTGCAGATGAGCATGTCTGAGTGCAAGAGCTTGTCCTGTTGGTGCTCTGTCCCTAAGGGGGCGCTGTTTGCCTCTGTCAGCACACCTGAGGTGCACACAAAGGGAGGTGGACAGGATGGAATGCAAGCGTACAGGTGCCAGATATAAACGGCTCCCAAAATACGGTCACTATTGGAGACGGTCGTTTCCGAGCTGTGCAGTGACTGAACCTCGAAGCTGCAAGACAGAGAGTGACCGCAGACCAGTGGGAGAGAGAGCAACCATAGAGCGACCGTGAGGGCAACCATAGAGCAACGGTGAGAGCAACCATAGAGTGACCATTGAGCGACCATAGAGCAACCATAGTGACCGTAGAGCAGTCGTAGAGCAACTGTGAGAGTTACCATAGAGCGACCATGAGAGCGACCATAGAGCGACCCTAGAGCGGCCGTAGAGCAACTGTGAGAGTGATTGCTAGAGTGACCATGTGAGTGACCGTAGAGCTACCATAGAGTGACCGTGCTCAGCACCTTGTCCAACACAGTCCCTCAGGCCTTCAAGCCTCTCTCTCTGAAGACCTGACTCCTGCTCTGCGGTCACGTTTCAGCAGGCCTTCACAATGCAATCTTTCTCCGTTGCTTTATTTTGTTACAATTTTTCCAAAGAATGTTTTTTTGGTTCAGGGTGAATGCGGCCAAATCACTTGGCTTTTTCCTTTCCTTTTTTTTTTTTTGCTGGGGTGGGGGTTTGTCTTTTTTATCCAGACGGTCAAGGCATCGTGCCAAGTCAGTCTAGACTCAGGACGCACCCGAGTGCAGTTTATGAAAAATGTCTACTCTGCATTAGCTGTTTTTATTGCTCACAGTAATCTTTTTTTTCTAATAATGTCACGCAACAGATCTTATCGTGCGCAGAGAATACCGTTGCCATTTGACTTTAGCACAAGCGCACTGATACACGCGCAGAGATAAAAGACACAGGATCTCGATTCAGAGATTCACTTTGTGCATAATTTTGAGGGATTTCACAGCAAGTGTTTTAAGCGTTCCCCTCCCCCCAGTCACACATGTTTTTTTGTAATTTGAACATCTGCCGAAACGCGTGATGTAGGAGAATCCAAAGGAGCCCAGAGTGAAGTACTGAGTTCTTTATGGCTCGATTCAATAGAGGCTCTTTGCAGAAATCAAAGGTAACTGAGTTAAGGACACTGCCTAAAATGCAGTTCGGTTTCCTGCGTTGGCAGCTCAGTCTTTTTTGGGGGGGGGTTTCCTGTGCCTGTGTGTTATTGTTCCTCGACCCAACACTGAACTTGGAAAAATGGCTTTCGGCCACAGTCTGAACAGTCCGCAAAAAAAAACACCTTCAGCTCGGAGCTCCAATCCCGCTGATTCTTAAAGGTGTAATTCACGATAAAGCACATGAAGAATGTTCCAGCTTCTAATCCCTGCTGTTGACTTTCCTGTTTGACCCCTGTGTGTTATTGTCATTCCGACTTGTTGACTTTGCCTGCGTAACCCTGGATTTCCTGTCGGGTCCCGCTTGTAAAAAGAGATTTTCGAACTCAGCGGGGTTTTCCTGGCGAAGTGAAGGAGGAATAAATAAAGTGAGATGAATTGTTTGGCGGGGGGGGGGGGGGGGGGAGAGAGCGTAGCCCGCTGGTCTGCCTGCTCGGCTCTGCCGCTCTCCAGGCCCGCTGGGGCTGCAGATTCCCCCCCCCCCCCCCGTCGGCCGGCCTCTCTCTCCGCCTTCCTGGAGGCCGTGGGGTTTACGCCGGGTCGCCTCCCCCCGAGCGCGGCCCCTCGTCGTCGTCCCACCCGCGCCGCGGAGACGCTCGGGTTCACGGGAGGCGTCTCACTCGCCCCCCCCAGAGGGTGTCTGTCCCGCGGAGAGCGGGCCTCCCGCCTGTGACGCGCCCCTGGTGCCGGGTCAGCCCGTGCGTCCGACGCGGTGCGCGCAGGCGGTGCGTTTGGGCAGGTCTCCGCCCCCGTGCGTCTCTTGGAGGCTAGGCCTGACGCCTTTTTAAAAAAAATTTTTTTAACCATTATTTAACCAGGAAAACCCCATTGAGATTGAAATCTCTTTTGCAAGGGGGACCTGACATGAAACAAGAAGTTTCCCAACAAGACTTACACCTAACAAAATGTACAAACATCAAGTTTGTACAGCTCGGAATCTCGGAATCTCTTTCACCCGTACCCATGAGCAGCCGTGAGCCGTGATGAGCAAAAAAATACACTAAAATGTGTAAAATGTCTCTTAAAAAAAAAAAAAGAAAGATGCATCTATAAACTACTGTAAAAATTGACCTTTTTAATAGAAAAAAAGGGTTGCATCTTCGGTCACCTCTGATTGAACGAGCCAAACGATTTTGTTTGCGTTGAGCAGCAGCCTCTGTCGTGCCTTCACCGTAACATTCCCTCCGGATTGCGCGCGCTGTGCTGCAGCGTCCCTGCGTGCCTGTGAGAGGCGGGACTTCCTCCTGAAGCGGCCGGCGTCGCCGGTGTCGGCCGCACGACCGTGCCGTACCCCCTGCGGATCCCCGCCACCCACCCACCCACGCGCTGCCGAGCTGGAACAGAGGGAACATTTTAAAGTCACGGATCATCGCTCCCGCGTGCCCTGATAAGAGCCTCCCTCTGCTCTGCGCAGTTCTGCTCTACCCGGCGTCAGTTCAATTCACGCTAATTAATGAGTTATTATTATTTATTACATGTTTATTACTCGCTTATTTGTGTTACTCGTTAATTGGGGTGCAGCAGGCTCACTGGGGGAGGGCTGGCAGTATGATTGGTTTCAGAGGATGAATCAGGATTGCCAGAGCTGCAGTTGTAATTACTCCTGTTCAATTAGGGGGAGGGAGGGTCACCCCCATTTCAAATGCATTATGAATGAAGGAAAAAAAATCGTCGCATATGATTGCTTTGTAAATCACTTTTGCTAAATTGACTCTAATGAATCTTTTTTTTTTTTTTTTTTTTGCACAATTAAATTTTTAATTTAAAAAGTTTTGCTTCCCTGATGGGCACGACACAGCTTTGTCCCTCTGTGCTGACAGCACTGCCTCTGTCTGCAAGTGTTTAACAGATATCCAGTGTTAATCTGCTCCTGAGTGTGACTTCAGTGACAGAAAAGACTGGTACCTTACAGTTTAGTGCATAGGCACATTGAAAAATAAACTATCCACATATGGCCAAAACGCAATTTCCTTGTTCAAAATTATAAGCAGCAGAAATCAATATTGGACATCAGGGTATTTCAAATTTCTTGCATAAGTCAAAATTTAGTCTGTGTCAACATTGCTACGTGTGTAATGTCTCTGTGTTTGAGGTCAAGAAAGCGGCACATTTTGTTCTTTATTTGAGTGGTGGAGTCAGAATACATACAGTTGGTGCGGGTAAGAGGAAAAGATTTTCGGGTAGCTCTCTTTCTGAGGGACGCTAGCTGGGGCTTGGGTGATTAAAGCTGTTTTGCTGTGGGTTACGGTTACAACGGCACCTGCTCACAACCGCTACGTCGGCTCGGTAATTGATGTTCTCCTCTGTATCGCTGCAGCAGCCTGTCTGTGTTCATTTCTGCAGCCGCGGATCTGCGGAGAATAAAGATGAGCTGAAGGTCCGGTGGAATATCCCTCCCGTTCTACCTTCGTGTGAAAAGGCCTTATCTTTCATTCCTGCTTTTATTATATAAGCAATGTCTTTATTTCCCTCCCACTTCTCTGGTGATTTTCTGTGAAATTAATCTACGTGACACCGATCCTTGAGCAAAACTGGATTCCTAATGTCTGCGTTGTTCACTTCGCGTTCACTGATTCAGCAGTTCAGCTCCTGTAAAGTTACATTTAATCAGTGTTCCTGTAACATCAATCTTGGCTAACGTCAGCCCATGTATGTGTTTGTGGGCAGTGCATAACATGAGCGTTTACCTACCTGACAGTATTGTGCTGTCACATCACAGTGTTAAGGAAAAGCCGCCTTTTTGTTGGTGCCAAGTTGCAGTGTGACGCAGCAAATTTGCATATTGTATTAATTTGCATGAACATTGTGTAAATGTTTATCTCGCTTGGCTGTATGACCTCACAACAGAGGGCTATCGCCTCTCAATCAATCAGTTTCCACAGGCATGCATGCAAACAGCATTCAGATTTGCAGTCAGACAGGGACACAATGGCCAATAAGACAGGGTCTCCTCTGGCTCTGTGGGGTACAGTGGCCAATCAGATGCGGTTTGCTCTGTCTCTAAGGGGTACGATAGCCAATCAGTCAGGGTTTTCAGTCTCTACTTGCTGAGGGAATAAGCAGTGTGCACTACAGCAGCGTGACTGCAAGGCCTAGACATGCAGAACAATTTGGCCATGTGGGGGGGTGGGGTGGGGTGGGGTGGGGGGGGTCATGAGTCATACAGGGCTGGGGGCCACAACACTTCATCACTCCTCACGAGTGTCCCAGCTCCCCACTAACGCTGCCACCGCAGTATTGAGGATTCTCATAAAAAAATCCTTCATTTTCAATGAAAAATGTAGGTATCCCCCTACAGCTATTATAGTATTGAGGATTGTCATAAAACGTTCTTCATTTTCAATGGAGTTGTTAAAAATATAGGTAGTCACTTACAGCTATTATGAATAACCGCAGTAAAAAATATGTAGAATGGGAAAGAACTGCGCCTCTTACAGTAAGTACACCCCACAGAGAAATATGTAATGCTTGAGTTAAAATGGTGATTGCTGAAGCTTTTTAATCATAACTGAGCAAAATAGATTTTTCTTTCATGCTTGTAATAATTATCGATAAAGGTGTGCGTCTAGTACTTTTCAGGTGATGCCAAGTCCTTGTCATAAATGAAATTAATGTTCGTTCGCTGGTTGGCATATAGCCTATGGGATTATTGAAGACACAACGCAGGGCTTCTTTTTCTCCTTGTGGAGGCACTGATTGATATCGGCCCTCCGATTGGCCACCGTTTGCCACCATGGAGTTTCTCCGTTCCTCTTGACGGGCGATAAGGCCCCGCCCCTTTGAGGATTACACTGGCTAAGCTCTTATCTCTTCGGGAAGCTTGCCCTCTGCTCGGAAAGCAGCAGAGCCAGGCAATCATGGGAAATGCTGTTCTTTTAAGTACTCTTATTCCCATTGAAAGTCATTACTGACTCGAGGAAAGGTGTGTAGGAGTATCTTTTTTTAGTTTTTGTAGATGTCCCCCCCCCCCCGTTCTCCCTCTCGGTCCAGCTGTGGGCGGGCGATGGAATTTTCGCCGTTTTTAACGCGTGGAAGCTGGCGTTCCACGGCCAGCTGCGTTAAGCGTAAAGAGATTTTTTAAACGTACAGAGCCCTTGTTTGTTAGTCTGATGGGACTCCGCCGTTGTAACCAAGCGTTTCTGCTATTAAGCTAAAGCCAGCTCTGCTTCATGTAGTTCCCCCTCCAACTCCCACACTCATCTCTCATTATATATTACCGTCTGTGTGTCTGTAATACTATGCGTGACACCAATGTATAAGTTCAGTATGCTACATTGGTCCTAATCTAATGCATCGCTTTTATATTACAGACATAATATGGCATATATTAGTCGCTTTATTATATTAGGCAGCGTGTGTGTTTAACTCAAATTACTTGTGCATCGACAGTGTATTTAAAGCTAAATGGGTGAACTCTGTGTGTTTATAGCAGGGTGATATTACTTTAGAGGCGTTGTGTGGACAGCTTCCATTTCATGGTTTTCTGAAGACTAAATTGCATTGATTCCAATCATGTGAGGCCTCAGTACAGCTTTTCCATGCGCGACCTTTTTTAATATACAACCGTTTAAGTTAAATGGAGATGGGGGGATCAATAAATTGTGGCTTTCAGGGTTTTTCCTAATATTTTACAGGGATTAAGAGGCAGTGGAGGGAACCTAAATTTCACAGCCCTGGAATTGGATGGAGGGGACCGGAATGAGAAGCGCACACATTCTCAAGGCTCCAGTGACTCGGTTTTTTTGTACTTTGCTCGGCGCGGATTGCCTTAAGTGGCTTATGGGAATTGCGGTTGCTACACGGGAGCGCGCGGAAACGCCGTATCTCCCCCCGTCGCCACGGTCACCGAAGAGCGGGTTTCAGCCGTGCAATTACCGACAGAAAGGCTCCTCATGTCCCGCTCAGATGGGTATAGCGCGGGGGCGCGTGGAGCCTCCTGAGTGTCCCCCTGATACCAGCCACCTTTAGCTACTGCACCCCAAAAATACTGTACCGCAAAAATGCCATGGGGGGGGGCACAGATGACATGCAATTCTCCAACCACCCCACCCACAGACGCAGATCGTGGCTAACTCAGTGTCGTTCTTCAGGCTGTGAAGAACGGAATTTTCCAGAACGCAAATGGCCCGGGCCGTGCTGAGGTTTCACGTGACTGCCGGATTTTAAACGAGCCTTCCTGGAGCCCCTGCCAGTGAGCAAAGTAGCTGTTAATTCTGCAGTGTGGTAATGGTATTGTTGAGTTAAACCTTTAACCATTATATGAGCTGCATTGTCATGCATTTATTCACATGTATTTCTGGCACATTTATTCAGAGTGACAGGATACGCATTATCTTCCAGGCACTGTAATCTTCGTAGAAATGGCAAGTGCAGGGTGTTAAACGCATAATACCGCTGGTGCCATTCCCTCACAGTTACCTGTAGCCCATGATGCTCAGCGGGTGTATTTACATGCACACTGATACTCTGATCTTGCCCTGATTATGGCTGTACTCTCATTATTGAAATGGTCATGTAAAGACCTTCATCTGAGTATCTTCATCAGCATAAGGTCATAATAAGTGTATTCAAGACCCTAAGACATCTAGATTTTTACCCAATCTTTGTTTTTTTTTTGGTGCATACAGTATAGATGTCTTGCTCCAATTTCTTTTGACATCTTGGCAACTGTACATGTCAGGTGTCAGGGGGAAGTGGAAGATCCTGGATGAGAACAGGCATGGCTGCCGTGTACACCGTTTCCATCGGGCATACGCCGATTATGGAGCAAGTCATATTAATGCGGCTATTTATTTCTTGGTGGTCATTTGAGCAAACCTTATTGTTGGAATCACAGTTGCTATATATTGGTTGTGCCATGCAGTAACTGTTGAATTGTTGCACAGTTCCAAATTAACTCTGTTTGCAATAGGTATATTACAGTCTCATAATTTTGAAAGGGGAGTCGCCCCCCACCCCCCATTCAAAGCGATGTTCCCATTGAGTGAAATGGTACAGCAGCTCTGGTTCACCGAGGAGGAGGTAAAACGGGCGTTCCTGTGGCCCCCAACGCCCCCCCATTTTAACGACCTATTCCTCACAGGTCGATATTTTATTCGTGTTTTCCGTGCCTCCGGAGCGTGACTCTGGCTGTGTGAGTTTTTCCTGTGGGCCTGCAGATGGGCAGCAGGGCCCGGCGAGGTCTGTGCTTCCTGGCTCTCTGCCCGGGACTGTGCTGATATGACCCTCTTCATCCGTCAGATGCTGTTGACTTACGCCGAGCCTTTTTAAAAATTGTTTTCCGGGCAATTAGGGTCTCCCTCTCTGCCTCCCACCTGTGAGCCCTACTTTTAATCTCTCTCTCCCTTACTCTCTCCCCCCTCTCTGTCTCTCCCTTACTCTCTCCCCTCCCTCTCTCCCTCTCTCTCTCCCCCCTCTCTGTCTCTCCCTTACTCTCTCCCCCTCTCTCTCCCCCTCTCTCTCCCTTACTCTCTCCCCCTTACCCCTCCCCACCTCTCTCTCTCCCTTATTGTTTCTCCCTCTCCCTCTCTCTCTCTCCTCTCCCCTCTCTCCCCCTTTCTCTCGCTTTCCCCCTCTCTCTCCCCACCTCTATATCCCTCTCTTTCTTTCTCTCTTCCCTCTCTCTCTCTTTGTTGGCCACTTATTGTGCAGTAGATGCAGCTTTCCGCAGCGTATTTTAAGGGAGAAATTTCCCAGGCGAATAAATGACTAGAAATCGTGATTGTGAGTGCATATGATCTTTGATGACTTTGAGAATGAAGAGCTGAGTTACACTGCCTCTGTGTCCCACAGTCATTTATAAATCATATTCTCTTTGCAGGCAGTCATTTTTAAGTGCGTGCAAATGGTGCGTTTTCATATCCATTTTGGTTCCTTCAGAAAGAAGTCGCATTAGCACAGCTTTAGCATTAGCATAGCCTTTTCATGATCTGGGCTTGATTCAGTGAGAGATGTTGGAAAGAGTTGGTGTGTGTGTGTGTGTGTGTGTGTGTGTGTGTGTGTGTGTGTTGGAGGGGGTGGTTGGGGTTTCGGTATGCTGTGAGTCATACAACATACTGCATGAACCACAGTAGCACGTTCTTGAGCATGAGAGCAACATTTTGAGGGCAGAACGTAACATTTCTTTGCTGCTGAACTGATACTTGATCCAAAATGGAGGCCGTTTCTGGTTCCGTTCATTAGCCTGCTCCGTCGCAGCCCGTTGTGTTTTGTGGGAAATTGAACAGAAATGAACGTGTGCTGCAAGCAGGGTGACTTCACTGGATTCCAACACAATTATGATGAGCAGGCTCTGGGTGTATTACTTCATAAATCAATTTTTTTTTAAAAAGCAGAGGGATCACTCCCCAATAAACTTAGGATATTATCTCTCTTGGCTCGAAGCATCGCGCCTCAGGGGACACGAGAAACCACAGCGCCGCAGATTCCTGGCTCTTCGAGATTCGAAACGGGGAAGCGGTCAGCGGGAGCCGCAAAGTAAAAAAGGACGTTATCTCGTGCATATACTAAACGTGTCACATAAACACCGCCCGGCGTGATAGTCTAACATGTCACATTTGTATATGGAAATCTGCGTGTGGTGTAAAGATGATTATTCGCGGAGGAATGTGGCGCTCAGACGCGCCTGTTGTGGTCGCTGGCGCCGGCTCTCGTCAGTCCCTCTGCTCAGCTGAAACGCACTCTCCAGGCGTGTAGTCTGGAGATAGAGGGGCGACATGGCTCAGGAGGTAAGAGCGATTGTCTGGCAGTCGGAGGGTTGCCGGTTCAAACCCCGGCCTGGGCGTGCCGAAGTGTCCTTGAGCAAGACACCTAACCCCTAACTGCTCTGGCGAATGAGAGGCATCAATTGTAAAGCGCTTTGGATAAAAGCGCTATGTAAATGCAGTCCATTTACCATTTATTTTAAAAAAGTCTTTCAGGCCTGTGGTTTAGATGGCTTTTTTTTAAACTTCCTGTTTTTTGTTTTTTTTTGTTTTTTGGTTTTACATTGTTACAGACCTTCTTATAACTGACAAGCGCCAAACTATTAGGGTTGATTTTTATGACTTAGTATGCTTGAAATGCTCAGCACAATACACAATCTTGCTCACCAGTGGATAGTGGGGTTCGAATGTTAGCGGTTAAGAAAAACATCCTCAGAATGGTGATTTAAATGTGATGTTTGGACCCGTTTTGCTGGTAGTAGCCACAGGGCTTTGGGGTCTTGAATGCTGCACAGAAATAATGATGCTGCTTTGTAAGTAAAGGGAAGAGAAAGGTCGGGAAGGGACGAATTCAGTGTTACATTTAGCAACGTTGAATTTTGTCACATGATGTTAAGAATAAAGTGGTACATACTGTATGTATGGAAGCCATTGCAATGTTTATATTTTATGAGCTTCACCAAATTTTTAAATATTTTTGCCCAAGCGCGTGCTCTCTGAAACGTGGTGATGTCAGATGCTGCCTCTTATTAGTCTGTAGTTCCCACAATCAGGCTTGCACAGACATGAGTCAGAGGAAGACACGTAATGTCAACGTGATCAGACACTGTGCTCTCAGCTGATTGGAGCCCTCCGTTCCCCAGACAACGCTGGCACCAATTGTGCGGTGTCCTGCGGGACATTATTCTGAACTAGTCAAACTGTCATTTTGATACTGAACTATGTTGCCGTTTTGGCAGCTACTGTAAAGACAACATGTTGAGTTTATCATAACATAACGATCTCGCACGATTCCCTGAGCTCCTCAAATCTCTCCAGAGAATCTTTCCTCCAGAAAGAGGACCTACACTGTGCAGTGTAATTAAGGGTGTGAGTGTTTGTTTTTTGCGTGATGTGTGTCCTTGTTTGAAAACAAGTGGGTTGATGGGAGAAACTGGACCTCCTGCAGGGTGTGCCTGGAGCAGTTTGTGTGTTCTGCATGCTGTTAGGAACCATCTATAATTCAGCCTGATTTTTGTATTTTATTTTTTATTGAATGGTTATTTAACTAGGGCAGTCACAGTGAGATTGACTTCTCTTTTGCAAGTGAATCCTGGAGCCTTCATGTCTTTGGATATAATTCCCCTCAGTCACACACATCTGTTCAAATGGGCTCTCAGTTATGCCTTCTGTAAGTGAGACAGAGCTGGTGAGTGTTTTTATAAATTTCACCTCTACATTTTTTTAGAAAGAAAGATGCACAGCCAGCCTGTGACATAAAGCATTACAGCTGTGACTGAATCAAACGTTTGGCTGTCTTTGAAGGATGGATTTTCAGTAAGCGAAACCCACACATTACACTAATACTGAATGTAAAGCAAATTGGTCAACGCACGGGGGTTGAACTGACCTTTTGCACATCGTAGTAAGATTATTTCTTTAGGCTGAGTGTGCACATGTGTCTGGCTGTTTGCTTGTTTTCTTTGCCCCCCCCCCCCCCCCCCCCCCGTTGTTACAGTTATTACATTTTTATATTAATATTGAAATGGTGTGGAACCTGAACACGTCCCAGTCCCATTAGCACCCACCCGGCGCGCTGGTCTGCGTCCCGTGCTGCTAGCGTCCGGGGAAATACGGCTTCTCGATGTTTACACGGAGGGCGGAAGGTCACGGGCGGTCTTTTGAATCCCGTAAGTGTAAATTGCAGTCTTGGCAGCCTGCCCCAGTGCAGAGCTGGCTCTGCAGTTTACATAAGAGATGCTGAGTTAGGCACACCTCGCGGGCATGCAGCACGGCGCACAAAGGAGCTCTGTGCAGCACTGCGCTCCGTAGAATCATCGCCCTGCCCTCATCGGTCAAATGCACGGTGTTGCTCAATGCATAATGTTTTTGCTGCATGCTTCATGTTTAACCTTTTTTTTTTTTTTAGCTGTATGCCCTATGTGTTGCATTTTATGTGCATGCTTGATACATTGTGTTTTTTAGGTGTATGCTTGATGCATCGCATTTTAGGTGCACGATCCATGCACTGCATTTTAGGTGCACGCTCCACGCACCGGGTTTTAGGTGCATGCTCTGTGCACCGCGTTTTAAGTGCACGCTCCATGCACCACGTTTTAGGTGCACGCTCCATGCACCACTTTTTAGGTGCATGCTCCGTGCACCGCGTTTTAGGTGCACGCGCCATGCACCATGTTTTAGGTGCATGCACCATGCAGTACGTCTTCGGTGCACGCTCCATGCACCACGTTTTAGGTGCACGCTCCATGCACCGCGTTTTAGGTGCATGCTCCATGCAGTACGTCTTAGGTGCACACTCCATGCAGTACGTCTTAGGTGCAAGCTCAATGCACTGCGTTTTAGGTGCATGCTTCATGCACCGCGTTTTAGGTGCACGCTCCATGCAGTACGTCTTAGGTGCACGCTCCATGCAGTACATCTTAGGTGCACGCTCCATGCAGTACGTCTTAGGCTCACGCACCATGCACCATGTATTAGGTGCACGTTCGATGCGCCGCGTTTTAGGTTCACGCTCGATGCACCGTGTTTTAAGTGCATGCTTGATGCACCGCTTTTTGGTGCATGCCTGATGTGATGCATCTTAGGTGCATGCTCTCTGTGTTCCTGCTGCAGACTCCCAGACTGCAGCAGAAATATGAGCCAAGCCATTTTGCAGATTCATAGCCTCATAAGACACTTCAAGGCCATAATGACCACAACAAAACTGTTTGTAGCCTGTAACAGGTTCTGTATCACTGTCTCTTCATTAATTCAAAGTACCTGTCTCATTGCAAGGAGGGAAATAGTGAGGAAAGTTTGGGTTTGAAGTATTAACTTGTGGATCGTGTCTGAGAGGTATATACGAGTATAAATAAGTGATGCCAGTATCAAACAGGCTGCCCGCCCCTTTAATTCCATCATTAGCAAGGAAGGAAATCCGTTGTTGACGTTGTCTTCAGGGACCTTCATTAGGGTTGCTGTCAGATGATTTTTTTAACAGGCATGAATCATTAATAGCCCCACTTTGCATGGCTGTTGCGTCCGATGAAAGGTGGTTCCAGGGCCTTACCAGAGCGGAGTCAAGCAGCTGGGGCCCCTGCGTTACCCGACGGGTCCGACGGCCTTCGCCGCACATCACACGCTTCCGCCCCCCCCCCTTTGTGACACGCCGCATTTTCGGTAGGCGAGGGGGCGAAGGGGGCATCCTCCCTCAGAGGGGGGTTTTTGACAGGATCTGCTCCCCACCGTCGTCTCGGGAGAGCGAGCCCCCTTTTTTTTTTTTTTTGGTGCCAGTCAGAGGTTTGTTACTTTTAGGCTCTCAACCAAAACGAACCCAATTGAGCATCGCGGGCGCTCCCGTCTGTAGCGGACAGATGGCTTTACTATGAGAGATTGACTCCGTGCCCCCCCCACCCCCTACGCCACCAGCAGTAATGAAACCCGCATTAGCCAGCATCCACTGAAGGGGCGATACCCTCCCCTTAAAATCTGAATTAATCAGCTTTTCGTCCCCCCCCCCCTTTTTACATTTTTTGGCCCCTGCGTGGTGTCTGGCTTTGTTTGCGCGGCTGTTAGCGGTTGCTCGGGGAAACCAGCGGCCGCAGTTCCCGTCGGCGGGTTTTTTTTATTTGGCGGGGCGGGGTCCCCGGAGGAGAATCTCTCGCTGGCGGGTTCCAGGTGCGCCTCCGTCTTCTTCTTCTTTCGGGTCCGCGTCTCGCCCCCCCGACGGGCATGGCGGCGGCAGCTGAAGAATCGATCACGCGCGCGGGGCGAACACGCGATGGCCGGGGAAACGCAGCGGCCAGCCCCGGGGGCCTGCGGGGTTCGATCCCGCGACCCGAAAGGAGCCCGCCGCCTCCTGCTTCAGAGTCAGCGCCGCGCTCGTGCTGACATCTTTATTCCCGTCTCAGGAGTTCGCTCGAGCCGCGCTCGGCACACTCCGCCCCTCAGGTGACGGGGAGGAGCCAAACACTCGCACCGCAAGCTCCTTTATTTTTTTATTTTTATTTTTTTTTAAATTTTTTAAAGTACCTTTCCGTACTTTTACTACGACCAACGACATGTGGTGTGAGTTAGTAATCTGAGCCCGGGCTATGTTCTGAATTATTGTGTGGATTAGTATTGGCATTTGAAGGCTCTTGGCTTTAAAACTTTTGTCTGTTTTAAATCCTGAGTAAATTCCTTTCAGCCCTCACTCCCCCCCCTTCCCCCGTTGCCGCCCCACGATCCCGTCCGCGTAACCTTATCCTGTACATTTTTTAGTTTTTTAACGCGGCAGCCGGCTTGGCAGAAAGGGTAAGGCATTGATTCCCTGAGCTCCCAAAGCCAGCCTGATACCAGCCTGGCTATGATCTCTAAATAATTAGGCGTCTCCCCCCTTCGCTTAGCCGCTAACAGCCATTAGCCTCCCAGCAGGGCTAGCGCGCGATTGGGTGAGGGCGAAGCAAAGGCTGCTTTGCTGCTAATGTGGCGGTTGGGCTAATGTAATTACAGGGGCCCCCCTCCCTCGCGGCCGTACAAATTACAGATCCGAGCCGCTCTCCTAATCCGCGGAATAGCACCCCCCCCCCCCCGAAGTAGCCGCGCGAGACCGCGAGGCTGCCTTTAATCGGCTGCCGCTTGACGAACGCGTCCGTCGGATTTTGGCCCCGAGTTGGACGATGGCGCGGCGAGCAATGCCGCGGCGGACGTCATGGTTAATGGCGCCGGCGATGGGTGATTACCGCTACATCGCCGACCGTACGTTATTCCCGTGCCCGGTTCCTTCGGGGTTAAACGAGGTGCTCGTTTCTAAGAGCGCTGCTTCGGGGGTTTCTCCGGCGCGGTGTTGGGGGATCCACTCTGTGTCCTTACTTTTAACCCCCGACGATCCTCTAGCCTGCTTTACCTGAATAACACTTTCACTCGCTTCTTTTAAAAAGAAAATGCTTGTATGTTTGTTTTCGAAGACAAATGGGCTCTAACGTTCAAAAGTGTTTTTGGATAACATATTGAATAGATAAGCATTGAGATTATGGGGTCAAAAGTAACTCAGAAGAGGGTTCGAACACGCGCGGGCAAATTCAGGGGCACCCCGAACCCGGGGATGAGGAACGCTGGTAATGAGCTCGGTGCATCTACAATGTGTCAGACTTTGAAGTAGATTAATCTTCCCTCGCAGCTGTCACCTAAAGTGCTGGTTGTGTGACACGCGTTTGGCGTGCAGCTTGTTTGAGACGTGCCGCGGTCCTAATTGGCTAATGGGCTCCCAGCCTCCCTGTGTCACCACTTCCTTGCACCTACACTGGATCCTTCTGAAATGTTTCCTTTGCCATTATTCTTCATAATTGTGTTTTATGAACCGCTTCCTTCATAAGTACTATTGTATTAATATACAGTACCGTTTAATAACATTTGAGTCCCTGGCTGAACCATGTTTTTTGTTTAATGATAAAGGAGCCCTTTTCGTTTGAGTTTCTTGGCTGAGGACAGGCCGTACTGTAGTACTTGGCCTCTGTTCCTCTTTAACTCTCCTGGCTCGAGTTTGCTGAGCTGTGGTTTCTTCGGTATCAGATAAGAGGCTGTGGATCAGGGGTTCCCAGGCTCGCTGAGGAACAAAACGCGTGCGTCCGACTAAGAGAAAGAACACAACGCTCAGCGTGTTTGAGGGGCGCTGGTGTGATGAGCCATGCTAGTTTTTTTTTGGCATTAATGCAGGTTTATTATCTCTCTCTTTCTGTTGCCTGAGAGGAACATACGAGTTAAAACATTACATTACATTACATTACATTACATTACATTACATTACATTACATTACAGGCATTTAGCAGGCGCTCTTATCCAGAGCGACTTGCACAACGTTTTATATTGGATTTACATTGTATCCGTTTACACAGCTGGATATATACTGAAGCAATGCAGGTTAAGTACCTTGCTCAAGGGTACAAAAACAGAACAGTAGAGCTGCCGTCTTCTCCTCACCCAGCAGAACTCATCTTTCATCAGACTGAGCCCTATTTGACCTCACTGTCCAACTCAATAAAAAGTATGTCATGTGCCACTGGATTATATCAGCGTAATGGATAAAATTGATCTAAAAAAAGAAGTGTAACATCATGTTTCATTCACATTGAAAGGGGTAGACATCTCTTAAGGTGACTCGCATTGAGCATTATTTTATTTTTTTCCACAATTTGGAATGACCAAATATGAGCCTTGTGACACCACTGTTTGATATGTATCCAAACCAGAAGCTGAAGCACGTGCTCTTACCTGTGTGTTGGTAACTATTTTATACTATACAGGCCACTCGGTACTACAGGAGAGCCAGTTACTACACCCTACAGACCACAACACAGCATTACAGGAGAGCCACTGGCTATTTTACACACTACAGTCCACACACAGTATTACAGGAGAGCCACTGGCTATTTTTCACCCTACTGTCCACACACAGTCCTACAGGAGAGCCAGCATCAACTAGAGACGACCATCTGTCAGTGACAGCAGTGAGTAACCTGTAGAAGACTGCCCCGTGGTAGCTTAGCTGCCATTTTAAAATGGACCGTACCCCTCGCGCATCGCACATCTTGTCACGTTTCGTTGCATGCAAGATGCACTTTGGAGGCGTTATACAGGGAAGGGGGGCTGGGGAGGCGGGGGGGGTGGGATTTGGAGCTTTACTGACATCCCTGCTGTGGGAAGTCTGTGTTGACACCACAGTATTCCTCCAGAGATGGCCTCCGAGATAGGATCGGCAGTCAAGCCTCGACAGTCAGGCCCCAAACCTCAGATAGCGATCGGGCCGGTCATGCGGTTAAAGGAAGCACTAAAGGAAGCGGGCTACAGCACGCGATAGCGGCAGATTCTCATCTGGGGCTGTTCAGTCGGGTCCCGTGTAATAATGAAGCCTGTCTGTCCCGGTGCATGCTGGGAGACTGGGCCTGGAGAGAAGAGATTTGGAATGTGGCTCGTGAGGTCTTGAAAGAAGCTGGGAAATCGCGCACAATCTGGAAGAACAGATCGCTCGGGCGGGGTGGGTGGGTGGGGAGGGGGGGGACTGGAGCTTCGTGGAAAATCTGTCTTAAAAAAAAAAACCAGAGCAGAGCAAATATTACCAGCCTGATAGGTAGCATAGTTTTTTTGTGTATGGGAATCAGAAATAGGTCATTGTCATTTAAAAAATTCTTTAAAGGGTCAACAAAATCCTCCCTTCTCCTTTATCTGACGATCGCCGCATAACCACACGCTTTTGATTTAATTTCTAGGTGTCAATGGATTTACATTTAATTTTTTTGTTGGATTCAATTTTGTGTCCATCTGTTCAGGTTTAATGACTTCCCTTGTTCCCGTCCAACGTTCGCGCTGCGTGCTGGTGTCCCCCGCGTACCGTGTCATTGTACTCTGCGGGCGTTCGGAATCCTCTCCAATCTCGGGTAATAGACACATTCAAAGACTGAGTCATTATGCTTAAAGTAGGGCTCACACCTCAACTGAATCAGAATTATTCAATTTAGCCTGCTTTTGAAATGCTAATTAAAATACCCCCTGTAATAGGTTTTTTTTTTTTTTTTCTTCCCCCGGCCTCCAGATGCCTACAGTTTTTATTACGTGTCTGTGCCAGAACATTTTATTCAGAGTACCCATGAGTCATGCCTGTGGTGTACGCTACACAAAGGGTGTACTAGCAGATGTTGGCCTGCGTTGACATATTCAGAAATACTGCATCATTTCTTGGCTTGTGTGTGGAAAATGAGCATACATTGTTAAAGCAGTCACACTGTACTCAGGGTATATATTCCAAAGGCCCTCAGGAACATGTGTAATGTGTTCATTACCACAGTATAACATCTTTATTAATCATTCAAACAGATGTATAACAGCTTTATTAACACTGTGTAATATCTTTATGAATCATTCATAAGCATGTGTAACACCTTCATTACCACAGTATAATACATTTATAAATCATTCATAAGCCTGTGAGCACAGAATTTTATCAGAGAGCTTTCCTGAAGTCGAGTGATGTCAACTTCTGTCACATTTTAAGAACCTACGTATACAATTCAGCATAATCAAGGTGCTGAGGCTCGATTTACGCTACAGTGCTTTCCATCTCTCACTATCACACCTGATGTTTTCGTACGGCTGTGTGATATCGCATTATACGTTTATCTTCCACAAGACTGCGGGGGACTTGCACTTCTAACGGGCTAATGCCCCGGTCTTGGGACTTACTCCAGTCACTTTGAGTGTGAGGGGTACTCTGTGAATTTAATTCAGATTTTTTTTAAGGGAGTTCCTTCTTGTTGACGAAGGCGTTGTGCGTGCTTCACGAAGGCTTTTGGAATTTTACGTGCTTTCGGTAAAGTGTAGCTGTCACGCTTAAATTCATCTTTCTTCTCTTGAGTGACTGTGTGGCTTTGCCACAGTTGATTTTTCTCGTTTGAGGCATGAGGGAGCCATTATGTATGCGGTGCCTTAACCTGAACCCGAACCGCTTTAGCATTCTGGCTGTGCGAGTACAAGTGCATTTAAGGAAGCGTTCTTCTGACTGCCGAACAATCTGCAACACCTGTTCAACTGAGAAGGGCGCAACAAGTCTTGGTATTGTTGCACGGTCGAAATGGATGAAGTGTGCGGTTTTCACTTTTGCCCCCAGTCTGAATCCCAGCTTCACCGGGGCTTTTGGGAAATGGAGTCCATAAGATATTGACCCCCCCCCCCCCCCCCCCAGTCTGTTCCTGGGTGCGAGAGACCTGACCTCTCCATGTCACTTGAGTGGAAATGGCTCTTTGGAAATCAACCCAGGACTCTCTCCTGACTGCACTGGAAAAAAAAAAACCCTGGTGTCTCAGCGGCGATGCAGTTCCGGAACACCTACCTTATTTTCCTTAACAGAGCTGCCCCAGGTACTTTTTGGAACCCAGGAACAGCGGCAGCAACAGAAGCACGAAAGCCGTAATGATTCCAGAATGATGTTTCGCGGATTGCTCCGCATCGCGGCGAGAAGTTGCCTTGGTGACGGGGGGGGAGTGCAGGGTTCCGGCGGAGAGCCCGGCTCGCGGCCCCCGTATCTGTATAAGTGGGGGAAATAATCCGATGCTCCATCAGCACGGCTCTGATTGTGGATATGTGCCTGGGGAGTCGGGCAGCGGTCGGCTGTCACATCAATCAGGGATCTGGTTTTTTCCTGATAAACCTGGAAATACTGATTATTTTTCAGAGCCTACACGTCTCTGGGGGGCTCTAGCAGTTGGGCTTTATTGCTGGAGCAGTCTCTTGTGCTCTCGGCTGTCAGAGAGTGCCGAGGCTCTTAGTGCGTTTGCTTATGGCCCCGGTCCTCCGCCTCTGGTCGAGGCGTTTAGAAACCCTTGATGATCAGGAGAGCTCTCCGAATCCCTGATCAATGCCCGTCGCCAGTGCGATTGTGTTCACACAGTTATGTGTACACACCTTTATCGCCAAATCGTTTTAAAATTTTTTGGACCTCAGGATTAGAAAGATTGCTAACTGTCATGGATTTCAGGACAAAGGTAGAATATTTATAGTGAAAGATTATCATTTGATTATTAGTGAGAGACTGTAATTGTTGAGATTATTGTTAGATTATTGGTGACGCTTATCATATATGCATATAAGTGCAGTACAAAAAAGGTTTTGTTTTTTTTTGTTGTTTTTTGAAGCTTTTCTCCTGTCAGGGGGGTATTTTGTGTGTCTTTGGAAACAGGATTTTCCACCAATGAAAGCCTTGTTGAGAATGTGGCCAATTATGATGTCAACCCCACCACTGAACTTGAATGGAATACATATTTTGTT